>NW_026521088.1:312544-427544 GCF_001660625.3 Ictalurus punctatus
ACACACACACACTCACAGGAGATACTGAGGTACACACACACACACACTCACAGGAGATACTGAGGTACACACACACACACACACACACACGAGATACTGAGGTACACACACACACACACACACACACAGAGGAGATACTGAGGTACACACACACACACACACACACACACACACACGAGATACTGAGGTACACACACACACACACGAGATACTGAGGTACACACACACACACACACACACACACAGGAGATACTGAGGTACACACACACACACGAGATACTGAGGTACACACACACACACACACACACACATGAGATACTGAGGTACACACACACACACACACACACACGAGATACTGAGGTACACACACACACACACACACACACGAGATACTGAGGTACACACACACACACACACACAGTACACTGGAGATACTGAGGTACACACACACACACACACACACACACACAGTACACTGGAGATACTGAGGTACACACACACACACACACACACACACCGGAGATACTGAGGTACACACACACACACACACACAGGGGATACTGAGGTACACACACACACACACACACAGGAGATACTGAGGTACACACACACACACACACACACACACACACACACACACAGGGGATACTGAGGTACACACACACACACACACACACACACACACACACACACACACAGGAGATACTGAGGTACACACACACACACACACACACACACACACACACAGGAGATACTGAGGTACACACACACACACACACACACACACATACACAGTACACTGGAGATACTGAGGTACACACACACCCACTGGAGATACTGAGGTACACACACACCCACTGGAGATACTGAGGTACACACACACACACACACACACACACACACACGAGATACTGAGGTACACACACACACACACGATATACTGAGGTACACACACACACACACACACACACACACAGGAGATACTGAGGTACACACACACACACGAGATACTGAGGTACACACACACACACACACACACACATGAGATACTGAGGTACACACACACACACACACACACACGAGATACTGAGGTACACACACACACACACACACACACACGAGATACTGAGGTACACACACACACACACACACAGTACACTGGAGATACTGAGGTACACACACACACACACACACACACACAGTACACTGGAGATACTGAGGTACACACACACACACACACACACACCGGAGATACTGAGGTACACACACACACACACACACAGGGGATACTGAGGTACACACACACACACACACACAGGAGATACTGAGGTACACACACACACACACACACACACACACACACACACACACACAGGGGATACTGAGGTACACACACACACACACACACACACACACACACACACACAGGAGATACTGAGGTACACACACACACACACACACACACACACACTCACAGGAGATACTGAGGTACACACACACACACACACACACACACGAGATACTGAGGTACACACACACACACACACACACAGAGGAGATACTGAGGTACACACACACACACACACACACACACACACACACGAGATACTGAGGTACACACACACACACACGAGATACTGAGGTACACACACACACACACACACACACACACAGGAGATACTGAGGTACACACACACACACGAGATACTGAGGTACACACACACACACACACACACATGAGATACTGAGGTACACACACACACACACACACACACGAGATACTGAGGTACACACACACACACACACACACACGAGATACTGAGGTACACACACACACACACACACAGTACACTGGAGATACTGAGGTACACACACACACACACACACACACACACAGTACACTGGAGATACTGAGGTACACACACACACACACACACACACACCGGAGATACTGAGGTACACACACACACACACACACAGGGGATACTGAGGTACACACACACACACACACACAGGAGATACTGAGGTACACACACACACACACACACACACACACACACACACACACAGGGGATACTGAGGTACACACACACACACACACACACACACACACACACACACACACAGGAGATACTGAGGTACACACACACACACACACACACACACACACACACAGGAGATACTGAGGTACACACACACACACACACACACACACATACACAGTACACTGGAGATACTGAGGTACACACACACACTCACACACACTCACTGTACACTGGAGATACTGAGGTACACACACACCCACTGGAGATACTGAGGTACACACACACCCACTGGAGATACTGAGGTACACACACACACACACACACACACACACACACGAGATACTGAGGTACACACACACACACTCACACACACACACACTGGAGATACTGAGGTACACACACACCCACACACACACACTGGAGATACTGAGGTACACACACACACACACACACACACACACACACACACACTGGAGATACTGAGGTACACACACACACACACACACTGGAGATACTGAGGTACACACACACACACACACACACACACACAGGAGATACTGAGGTACACACACACACACACACACACACACAGTACACTGGAGATACTGAGGTACACACACACCCACACACACACTGGAGATACTGAGGTACACACACACACTGGAGATACTGAGGTACACACACACACTGGAGATACTGAGGTACACACACACACACACACTGGAGATACTGAGGTACACACACACACACACTGGAGATACTGAGGTACACACACACCCACACACACACTGGAGATACTGAGGTACACACACACACTCACACACACACACACACACACACACACACAGGAGATACTGAGGTACACACACACACACACACACACACACACACAGATACTGAGGTACACACACACCCACACACAGACACACACACTGTACACTGGAGATACTGAGGTACACGCACACACACGCGCACACAGACACACACACACACACACACACTGGATACACTGAGGTACACACACACGCACACACTCACACGCACACACCGGAGATACTGCGGTATGCACACACACACACACACACGCACACTCTCTCTCACACACTCACACAGACACTCACACTGGAGATTCTGAGGTACACACACACACACACTCACACACACACAGTTTTCCTCTGTGGTGATTGTAATTGTAGTGATGTGATATATTGTCATTGTTGTGTGTGTGAGATGAGAGTAAATGTTGTGTATATAAAGATTTTGTGTAGTTGATGTTTTCAGAGCTAAAACTGAGTGTGTTAAGTGTGAGAAGGTTTTCTTTCTTGCAGGATGTAGAACTGCAGTATTACAGATGAAGGCTGTGCTGCTCTGGCTTCTGCTCCGAGGTCAAACTCCTCATCACACCTGAGAGAACTGAATCTGAACGGTAATAATCCAGGAAAATCAGGAGTGAAGCTCCTCTCTGATCTACTGAAGGATCCACACTGTAACCTGGAGACACTACAGTGAGTTACTGACTAACTGTCTCTTTACTCTACTGTATCATACTGAATAAAGTATGTGTGTGTGTGTGTGTGTGTGTTTATGCTGATGTGTGTTTACACTGATGTTCTTCTCTCTCTTACAGCATTAACTATAATAAACTCACCAGGACGGCGTATGACAGGAGTCTCACCTCAAACCTCTTCTCCAGGATAAAGCAGTCTTGGTGAAGAGTTAGAACCGGTCCCACATTTCCAGCAGTTTGGGAGCTGAATCATTGAACTTAAAGGGGCAGAGCAGAAACAAAGTCAAGAACAGGCAGAAGGTCATACACAGGAGAAATCAACACACGTAACCAAATATCTGCTGTACAAAGCAACGGCACCGATCTGCCCCGGGGATGGAGACTGACGAGGCTTAAGTACACGTCCGGAAATGTACAGCCAACTCATCCCAAAGCACGAGGCGGGAGCAGGCACGTACAAGATGTGATCGTCCAATGGCAGGCCGGAACATGATGCATTGCAGTGGACTGGGCTTAAAAGAGGAGGAGACAAGACACCCATCCCTCCCCTGACATAGACACACGAATGGAACATAGTACAAATAGAAATAAAACTGAGGACATAACAATGGTCAAGTATCAAATAAAATGTAAACGTGCATTGATGAAGGTAATGTTGTTAGTAATTGTTCATAAATTACCATGGTAACACAGAGCTCCAAGGTATAAAAATATGGAGTTTGTCATCAACCAAACAGTAACCAGTTTTAATACCTATAAAAGTTTACGTAGTAAAATTTAGCAAAGCGCTTTACAGTAAATTCAAATGTAAAATTAAACTAATGAAATGTTGTGCAGCACATGCTTATGTTAATTTTTGTTACATTATATGATCATATAAATAAATAAATACTCCCAAAGTCACCAGAATTGAAAGCTTTGGTGCTGTTAAACATTTAGAGATTGAGCTTGTGGTATTTTCAGTATTTCACTCAGTATATCTGGGTAAGACACAGTGAACGACTCACTGCTGGCATTCATGAAGAGGTCATAAACTCCACTGGAATAATAAATAGGATCTAATAAAATCATGAGTGGAAATTATTGGTATAAGTTTGTAAGGATAGACTTCCTCCAACCAGGAACTATATCCTCCAGTCCACGCGGTGGCGGTAACGCGCCTAACAGCTGCGTCTCCGACCAGTAGAAATCACAGAAGAAGAAAAAGCTGCAGCGGGTATCTCCCGAGCAGTTGAGTTATTACACCGAACGAATCATCTCCAAATTAAATAATTTCTGACAGTTTTACAGTTAGATCCGGTTTAAACATAAAAGCTGGTTATTTTGTCTGTGTTTGAGGAATTAAAAATAAAACGTTCTGTTTTTAAACACGAGGTAAGTTAAACGGAAGCTGTGTGGCTGAATCCCAAATCGATGTCATTTCCGGTTTAAGTGCACTACATTAGGGATGAAATAATGACGGTCTACACCCTATCTAGTGCACTATTTAACTCATGAGGAGAGATTTGTAATTCTGTTTTAGCGGCACTATTTATAACCTTACTTTATCCTAAAATCCATTGTTTGCTCCCTGCTTATAGCAACTAAAATAAACAACAGTGAGTGTAAAAGTGGCTAAGTAATTTAGCAGCTAAAATAACTTTATATTTCTGTAATGTTTTTAATGTATAAACTGATAAACCGAGGTAAAGTTGGGTTTATATTGGACATTCACTTAACATTCGAGCTTCTCTCTTCGATTTCTCAAGAAATAAACACAAAAAGGACAAAAATGTGTGTGTGTAGCTGGCGAGTTCACGTTGTAAAGAAATACTACGCGCATGCGCACGTAAGCATTCATGTCAACATGTCCGCCATATTGATGAGGGAAAGACCACGCTGTAAACAAATACAAGTAAACGGAGGAGCTTTGGCTTTAGACATTATATATACATTGTCTTTAGACATTTAGCTCATTGTCTTTAGACATTATTTTACTTGTTTACTTTTGATCATAATGTTTGAATTAGACATTACTGATCTTACTCGCGCTACACTCTGTATCAGCGCGTCTACACCACGCGTGATCAGCAACGAGGACTCGTTACTAATACATCACTTCTGACAGAATTTACACTGCAAGCGTGCAAATACAGCATATAATGACAAACTTAAATTAAAATAAACCTTTTGAACAGCTTGCGACCGCATCACTGTCATGCTTCCGTGCTCCACAAACTCCGCTTTATAAAGTTTATAAACCTTCTCGGTGGTGTTTAATCCCTGACTTAGAGGACACATACTTTCTTCCTCAGTCATGTGATGATTTCTCCTCCGTCTGATGAGGACTGAGGTCATGTTGGGAATAAAATATAACGCTGACAGAAAGTAAACTGAAGAAAGTCAGTGTCGGTGACTCTGAGGCTAAAGCTAGCGGTGTCGCATTACGTGCGTGTGACGATTTGCTGACATTGCTCCTCTTCCGACTACCTACTCAAGTGACGACGAGAGGTTAGGCTATGTCACGTTGTCATAAAGTGGTGTCGGTGCGGTTGTATCGGGGTAGTTTTACAAGTACGAGTACATGAACACAGTATCAGGCTGACACATGAGTGTCATCGGCATCGGTGCATCCCTAACACACACACACAATTAAATTGGAGCAGTAAACCATAAGATCTTTGATGACATCATGTACAGGTCAGAGGTCTAGAACTCACTTTCTTTCTCTCTCTTGATAATCGTTGATTTAATGTAAACATTACATTTATCTCTGTAATCTTCTTCCCTATTTGTGGATATTCTTGAGTGAAATAGTTGAGGCCTCCTACGGAACCTATTAAGTTACACAGGAGCAGTGATGAGAATAAACATGACTTTTGGTGCTCATGATTAAATATGGCAGTTTTATTATGAACCCACTAGATTAGAGAAGGAAATACTGAATGTGAAGTGTAGTACGTGTGAATAGACTATCAGTTTAGATACTGAACCTGAACACTACTAACATGCAGTGCTTTCTTGGGGTGGTGATGAAGTTGGAGTTGAACCGGTGAGAAAGATATTAGAGAGAGGCTTCTTTACACTCCTGAGGATGTTCAATTAGAACCTTCACCAAACTCACCTGGTTCAAGTCATCAGCTAATTAAGCGGCCTGCACGAGCTGAGGTGGGTGCTTTAGAGCAGATAAAACACCAAATGTGTTAGATAAGAGTTCAGAGCCTGTGTTCTAGACACATGATTTAGAGTGGAGACTTAGGCTTAGACCTGAGCTTTGGAGTTATTCTGATTATAGGTTTCAGTGAGAAAGTGACTGAAGTTAAGGAGAGGAACTGAAAATAAAGTTATAGTCTTTCTGAGTAAACAGAATAAGGCTATATTATTGTTACCGGGGGAGGGGGGGGAGAAACTCGTAGCAGCGCTGATGAAATACATATATATAACAAAAACTGCTAGGAAAAAAAAAACTCAGGCCATTTGCTTAGCCTAATACGTTTTTTTCCATCTGCACAAAATTATTTTTGCAGCCGCTTTTGCAATAAAAAGACTTAAAGTCGAGGGTCCCTCGACTTTAAGAGAGGAGCAGTGAACCATTGACATCATGTACAGATTTAGCATGAAGGTGTGATTGACAGTTTTTAGAAATCACTTCCTAATCCTATGCTAAGATGAATACTACTAGGCTACTACTCTAATAATAATAATAATAATAATAATAATGAGAAGAAGAAAGATAGATTAAAGGGTGAAGAGTAAAATCAATATAAAGTGGGGCTGTTTTGTCTTCAGCAAGAATACCTAGTGCTAATAAGTAAATTGTCAACAACATTGTATATATATCTAGTGCCTGGTAATCAACCTCCTCATCTGGTGAGAGGACAGTCCACTCATCCTCACATTTCACACAGTATGAATAATAATGATAACAAAAGGAAGTAAAGCTAAATGAATGTTTTAACTGAGAGCAATACTTTGTACCCATATTTCCAACTGTATAGTAGATTGCACACAGTTTTTGCTTGTTACGTTTAGACCCGAGGGGATTGCAAACTTCAAATGTACCATCGTCATTATAACATTCTTCCTCAACTTCCTCAAGCAGATGCTGAGGATCATCAGCCATAGTCCGTTGTAACACAGTGTGTTTATGCTTTTGGTAAATATGACATCTAAAGGACTCATACTTTGAAAAGATCCTCTGACAGTCATTAAGACCAAAAGTTATTGAAAAATTTGCCTCATGTGCATGATTGAGACCAATGTGCTGGATTAATTTGACAATCGTTCTCTGAGAGCATTTAGGACACCAGAATAGGCGAGGCATTTTTGGCAGATATTACTGTAAGAGGTTGATTACTCTGGTAACTGGAGTAGGTAGAGGCTTGTCACCATCCATAGTAAGTTTCAAAACATATTGCTGAAGAAAAATCTGTTTCTTGAAGAGTGTTCTTCAAATGAGATGGATATGTTGAACAGAAGACAAAATAAGCACAAAATGAAGCAAGAGCCCTTTCATCCACACTGCTAGCCCAGCAGATCTCTATCCCATCTACTTTGATGACTGCAGTGACTCTCCTTGTAAACACAGTTTTGCAGTCAGTGACTTCTGGTACTTGCAGTGGTAACAGCAGACTTTCTATGCCAGCGACTTGCCTTCGAGCCTCAGCTTTATTAACTGTTCAGAAAAAAACTGTTTTTTTCTTCTCAATGGAATATTTAGGAAAGGGAGGGGAGGAGAGAAGAAAAAAGGCGATGTTCATCACCACCCCAAAAAAGCACTGCATGTTAGTAATGTTCAGAGTCAGTATCTAAACTGATAGTCTATTCACACACACATTAGCGCTAATACACTTCACATCCAGTATTTCCTTCTCTAATGTAGTGGGTTCATTGGTAACAGGTTTGTCTGATTAGTATTCTGGAGAAGGTTAACAATGTCGGTGTGTTGGTTTGGAGTTGTAGTTTGTGTTTGCCATGTTTGTAGTCTGAGGTGCATTCTGAGAAACGGAGTCGCTGGTTTGCTGTGACATGACAATGACACTTGAGAGTTTACTGTTCAAGACTCAGAATTACTATACATTACTATAATTAGCATCAAGCTGCACATGACATTTTATGAAAGTAGTACTATGTTTTTGCTTATTTACCGGTACCTCATACAGTCAAAAGGTTATTGAATTTTAATTATTTTTCTTAAAAATAAAATAAAAAAATCTAAAAACTGAGTTGTGTCGTGGAAATTAGACAACACTTGCAGACTCGTCCTCTGAGGTGAAAAAGGTTTATTACAGAAAGATGGTTAATACAGCATAGAAGAAGTATCCCAGAAGACAAAAAAAATGACATGATCATCCTGTTTACAACGTTTACAGCCAGGCTCTTAATGCATGCTGTTACCTTCTTGAGCATTAGTGAATGTTTGCACCTTTTGGAATAGTCGTGTACGAGTCCTTCAATTGTCCTCAGTGTGAAAAGATGGATCGGAACATCATATAACCGCTACTGGAAAGGGCTAAAATATGCAGGAAAAGCAAAGTATGTGAAGGACCTGGAGGATTTTTCTGAAGAACAGTGGGCAGTTTAACTGCTCAGGACAAACAAGGGACTCATGAACAACTATCATAACACATAAAAAGAGTCGTGGATCATTCAGGTAACGACACACAGTATTAAGAAGCAAACGTGTGTAAACTTTTGAATGGGGGTAATTTTGATTAATTCAGCTATTATCTTGTGGACTATATGTAAACATCTGTTATGTGAAATAGCTTATTCATGGCGGTACTAAATAAGAAACTTAGGATTTTTATGATCAATCTTATTTTGTTAAGAGTATTAAGATTTTGTAGATTCTGCAAGGGGTATGTAAACTTCCGATCGCAACTGTATAGCCACCCAGCTACCAACACACACACACACACACACACACACACACACACACACACACAATTTCAACCACTTAAAAACAGCAAGGACTTTTATAAACAATCAAAAATAGACTATAATATGAACATTTTAACAAATTAACAAAGACACCACAGTTAAAACACTCTAAATACCTTCTTTTTGCAAAAGTTTTCAAAAGTCTTCTCTTGCGCCTGCACTCTCAATCTGATGCCAGCTGGAGCCACCTCTTCATGGTCCCCTCAACCTCCATCTCTGCAGCTTTAGCCGTGAAGAGGTTTCTATGAACATTGGAAGAAAGCAATACATATAGTAAGGTTATTATGAATCTTAAGCATTAATTACGTTTATACCATGGTCAGTGTGAATATTGGATTCTGAATGGCTGGAAGGTGTGCATTATAACCGTTTATTGCACAGGTAGTTCCAGTCAGTTTTATCACTGTGAGCATTTCTAAATCAACGCGCAGCCTACATGCACACACAAACACACACACGCACATACACTCGAGCATACAGAGACATTCGTTAACACACATTCATACACACAGACACTTCTTGCCGGTGCTGTCTGCAACTTTAACAAAAAAAATAACTTTGCTGGTGAAAAGTTACATTATATTTCTCAGCAATGAGGTGTTACCATCACTGTTTGTGAAGTAATTCAACTCTCAGTTTTACTACACTACTGCTGCGCAACACTGACTATGTTTACATGGACAGCAGTAATCTAATTATTGACCTTACTCTGAGTAAGATAATAACGTGATTAAGGTGTCACCGCGCCACACCGTCCGGTGTCCCTCCAGAATTTCACGTATCAACATACAGTTCGTCTTCGTTATGGTATAGTATACAGTTTTGGGTGTTTTTATTTATTTTTTTTATGAACGCTTTAACGCAGTTATTTATTTGTCATGCTGTACGTGCAAATAGACAACTGCTTGAAGCCGTGAGCTGCATCCCAAACCGTGCACTTAGCGTCTCTATAGTAGCCGAGATAGATGTATTTTCCTAACTACAGGCCTATAGTAGGCAAGTATGCGGTTTGGGATGCAGCGGTGCTCTCTTGTTCGCCGTAAAATGTTGAGCACTGCCGTGTGTGTACGTGTCCTGTCGCAAAATGTGGTGAAAACTCACACAACGTTAATAATGTGATTCAGGTGTTTACATGTCTGTAATACACGTTGAGAATGCGACTAAAACAGGAGTACTCGACATGTCTTAATTCGATTAGTGCTTACTTCGAGTAACTTGACTTTAATCAGATTAAGGTAATTAAAAATTGCTGTTAAGGTAAGGTAATTAAAAATCTCATCACACTACTTTATCTCTGTGTCTGATTTATATTGGGCAAAATTCCAGATCTAACGACCTAACTAATAGAAATTAACTGTCATTTTAAACTTCTAATCAAAGTTTGTGCTTCTAAAATCAATGACAGCTTTAATGTTATTAATTGTGGAAAGACCATGGTATAAGCGGGGTAATCCATGGCTAGGTGACGATTTGAACGAGTGGTTCTTTTCCTCCACATCATGCACTAAAATTGTTTAATGCACATCTAGCTGTGGATTACCCCTTACATATAATCTGAGAGAGACAGCTAATTCTGTATGTAAACAGATATACTTACCAATCATGACCTCTCCAAGTTGGAGAGTGGCCAGTGAAGTCTTTCCATTGACTCCCCTCCAATTGAGGTTCTTTGCAAAGGAGTTAGCAATCACCCTCTTCAATATGCGCCAGGTGCAGTCGAGCACATCTGCCCTGTCAATAAGCGCCAACCAGTTTACCCGAAACCGATGATTTTTAAAACAATAATATAATATAAAATAATATAAAATATAAATAATTAATAAGCATGTATTGCCTTGTCAACTGTGTCAGTGCTTCTCACTACTCCTGCAGTTACCCTGCCCTGTGTGCTTTCCATGTTTTGCTCCTCTACCAAAGATTAGGTCATAACTGTTCCCTCATATCAAAGTGGTGTTGAATGTTGTGCTTTGAGTACGAGTGTGTCACCTTGAGAAAACAAACACTCTCAGTAGCTGTGTAATTGTGCAAGCAATTGTTAACAAAAAAAGAAAAAAATTCTCACCAGTTTTTGCTTGCAATCTGGGCTCTGTTGCATCCTTTGCTCCAGACTACGCAGTTGAGGAAGATCTTGCAGGGCAGTAAATCTTCATCAGTATCCAAAGACTGCACCTGGAACACCTGTAGTTGAAGCAAGCTCAGTGGTTTGTTGGTCCAGCACCATCTCTAATTTAGTCACGCCTCCCTCAGCATGGTTATGGTAAAGAAGTTAACAATATTTACAAATGATACACACTACAAAACTGTACAACTCCATCCTCAGTCTTATTCCTAACCTACACAAATTCTAGTAAGATGGCTGAGTGGAAATCACGGTTAATTAATACCTACAAAAGAAAGTCAATCAGAAAGCAGGAGAATACTTGGTACTGCCGGTACTGAAAAAAAACCTTATCGTATCATTCTTTTTAAAATTTTAGTATCAACTTGGTACAGATACTTTTGACATCACAACTTACCAATTACAACATCCTTGAATTGCAGGGATGCCAAGGATATTTTCCCATTCATTTGTAACAGATAGCTACACCGTGACAGGGGTGGCTGTGGATCAGGTGGTAGAGTGGGTTGTCCACTAATCCACTAATCGTAGGGTTGGCAGTTTGATTCTCAGTCCACATGACTCCACATGCCAAAGTGTCCTTGGGCAAGACACTGAACCCCAAGTTGCTCCTGATGGCAAGTTAGCACCTTGCATGGCAGCTCTGCTACCATTGGTGTGTGAATGGGTAAAAGAGACACAGTGTAAAGCGCTTTGGATAAAAGTGTTTTATAAGTGCGCCATTTACCATTTTACCATTTAGTGACACAGAAGCGGAGTCCGTTCCATTCCGTGGTGTTTTAATTAACGGAAGTAAAAAAAGAGATGAAGAGAAGGGTGGGGAAGCAATAAAAAGAACAGGTGACTAGGTGAGAGAAAGCGGGACACGGAAATGAGCCAGGTGGGAATGGCGGAACTGATGGTGTGCGTTTGCCAAGGACCATGCTAATGCTCTTACTGTGGATTATAACCTTGTGGATATTGATTCAGGAGGCTGGCGAACACTTCGGGAATATTCTGCCAAGGTGAATAAACGAGCGAGCGGAGTTTTGAGGGTTCGGAGGCACATCACGGTTTTGAGATCCTTTCTTTAATACTTTTGTAGAGAACCAGTATGTTTAAATCGTTGGATGTTACTGTCTGTAAAGAACTCCGAGTGTTAAGCGGAATCTGACTGCCGGTTTCCCATGCTTTCGGGATCACGAACTCCCGTACGCCTAAATCACCGCCATTGAAGTGCAGCTTTTAAAGTGAACAACTTTTTGTTTTGGTTAAGAATTATTTTGGGGTTAAATGTTTTTTTTTTCTGCCTTTTGTGTGTGAAAATTTTCTTTAATGAATAGAGCCTTGTTTCCTTATGGGTGCGTTTATTAACTTTTTGGTTTTCATTATTTCAGTTTCTATGACTGAAACGATCTGTATTTTCTTATGTTTATTGCATAAATAATAATAAACTTATTTTGTAAGAATTGAGTAGCCTACTGATTTTTTTATTCTGAGTTATGTCCAAATTATAAGTTATAAGTGACTGTTATTTTGAACTGTCTGGCGTCCAAACCCCATAAGGTAACACGCTACAGAGTGGCGCCCAAATGGGGACCGAACCGTAAGATTTAGAAAGTTTAGTTGGGGTACTGATCTTAACAGACTTGGACATTTGC
Source organism: Ictalurus punctatus (assembly GCF_001660625.3). NCBI lineage: Eukaryota > Metazoa > Chordata > Actinopteri > Siluriformes > Ictaluridae > Ictalurus > Ictalurus punctatus. The sequence continues at coordinate 325,778 of NW_026521088.1, forward strand.
GTTATTGATGGACTTGACCATTGTTAATTATTGTGAAATACAGTGTGTACATATATTTTCAGTTTTTCTGGTTGGTGTTTACATGAAATGTATGGTTATTGAGAACATTCAGGAGTCTGTGTAACTACTTGCTGCTCTGTATTGTTTCTCTTATTCCCTGGCCATGTCTACCCCTACCCATCGAATCAAGCGCATCATTACTCTTGTCTTCTTGATGAAGGAAAGAGCCAGGCTTCCACATTCAGTGGAAAAGCAGAGACTGCCCGTGATTTTGCAAGCAGCTGTTATCTGCCTTGCTACAAAAGCTCAATGGAAGGGAAACCGCTCCCAGCCTTTTTCGGGCGTAGACCTCTTGCTGATAGGTGAACTTGGCGACCAGTACTTTATGGAAAATTTTCCAGTCACGCACAGAGTCTTATTGAGCAACGAAAGAGCCAGGCTTCCACTTTCTGTGGAAAACCAGAGACTCCCTTTCATTTTGTAAGCAAATGTTAACTGCTTTGCTACAAAAGCACAAAAGAAGGAAATCTGCTCTGTCCAAGGTGTCGCTTTCCGGCTGTTCCTGGAGGAGCTGATCCTACAGTGATGAGTGTTAGGCAAACGTGATAACCACCACACTACAGAAACCATGACAGAGCTGCGCTTCGGCTCTTGCCTATGGTCTGCTGATGAGAAGAGCACATACTTAAACTTTTGTTCAGCAGAGTTGAATTGCCTAGCATGGCATTGGTGGTATAGAGGTGAGCATAGCTGCCGTCCAAGTAGTTGACCTGCGTTTGATTCCTGGCCAATGCACGGATTGTAACTCGGAGCTTCTGGAGCTACTTTATGGTAGTTGGCACAAAAGGAAGGAATCACCTACCTGAAAGTAAATGGGTCAACAGAATGTGCCATAGGCTTCTCTGCAGGCCTCCCACAACTCTTTCTGCTTCCCACTTGAATTCTTAGTGCTTCTTTGCTGTTTGTAAACACAGCATTATCCAACAGGGCACGTTTGACCCGTGAACAGGGGCGAAAATGTTAGAAAATGCCGTCTCTCCGTGTCTGTCTTTTGTTAGCGACAAGCTAGCATGCAAACTGTGATGAGAGGTGTACATTTTCCACAATCAGCCATCTATATAGTCAATGTTTTATATTTGATAAGCAAATATGTCTATATGCTGATTGGTCTTAAGCAGCGTTGTCCAATCTTCAGCTTTTCGTTCCAATCTAGCAGGAGGCACACCTGATTCCAATTGTTGGATCCGCTGATCTTGGCTTTCAATAGACTAAAGTGTGGCTTCTGCTTGGTTAAAATGACAACCTGCAAAGACACTAGCCCAATCTGGAGAAGACTGGACAAACCACTTTGTGAGTTCTGAATCCGTCATGCCGACTCGACGTCACTCGATGAACAGGGAAGGAACTGGTAGATGAGAAGACTTCCCACTGTTGACGAATGGCGATTTCAAGTTGAGGGTGCGTTTGCTTTGCGTTTTCCCGCTTGGAGGTGGGGAATTACAACTCGCAACCTCTTCTCAAGCGCATCATTACTCTTGTCTTCTTGATGAAGGAAAGAGCCAGGCTTCCACATTCAGTGGAAAAGCAGAGACTGCCCGTGATTTTGCAAGCAGCTGTTATCTGCCTTGCTACAAAAGCTCAATGGAAGGGAAACCACTCCCAGCCTTTTTCAGGCGTAGACCTCTAGTAGGCACGTTTGACCCGTGAACAGGGGCGAAAATGTTAGAAAATGCCGTCTCTCCGTGTCTGTCTTTGGTTAGCGACAAGCTAGCATGCAAACTGTGATGAGAGGTGTACATTTTCCACAATCAGCCATCTATATAGTCAATGTTTTATATTTAATAAGCAAATATGTCTATATGCTGATTGGTCTTAAGCAGCGTTGTCCAATCTTCAGCTTTTCGTTCCAATCTAGCAGGAGGCACACCTGATTCCAATTGTTGGATCCGCTGATCTTGGCTTTCAATAGACTAAAGTGTGGCTTCTGCTTGGTTAGAATGACAACCTGCAAAGACACTAGCCCAATCTGGAGAAGACTGGACAACCCTTATCTAATGCAAATAAAGACCGAGGTCAGAGCCACTTTGTGAGTTCTGAATCCGTCATGCCGACTCGACGTCACTCGATGAACAGGGAAGGAACTGGTAGATGAGAAGACTTCCCACTGTTGACGAATGGCGATTTCAAGTTGAGGGTGCGTTTGCTTTGCGTTTTCCCGCTTGGAGGTGGGGAATTACAAGTCGCAACCTCTTCTCAAGCGCATCATTACTCTTGTCTTCTTGATGAAGGAAAGAGCCAGGCTTCCACATTCAGTGGAAAAGCAGAGACTGCCCGTGATTTTGCAAGCAGCTGTTATCTGCCTTGCTACAAAAGCTCAATGGAAGGGAAACCACTCCCAGCCTTTTTCAGGCGTAGACCTCTTGCTGATAGGTGAACTTGGCGACCAGTACTTTATGGAAAATTTTCCAGTCACGCACAGAGTCTTATTGAGCAACGAAAGAGCCAGGCTTCCACTTTCTGTGGAAAACCAGAGACTCCCTTTCATTTTGTAAGCAAATGTTAACTGCTTTGCTACAAAAGCGCAAAATCACAAAAGAAGGAAATCTGCTCTGTCCAAGGTGTCGCTTTCCAGCTGTTCCTGGAGGACCTGATCCTACAGTGATGAGTGTTAGGCAAACGTGATAACCACCACACTACAGAAACCATGACAGAGCTGCGCTTCGGCTCTTGCCTATGGTCTGCTGATGAGAAGAGCACATACTTAAACTTTTGTTCAGCAGAGTTGAATTGCCTAGCATGGCATTGGTGGTATAGAGGTGAGCATAGCTGCCTTCCAAGTAGTTGACCTGCGTTTGATTCCTGGCCAATGCACGGATTCTAACTTGGAGCTTCTGGAGCTACTTTATGGTAGTTGGCACAAAAGGAAGGAATCACCTACCTGAAAGTAAATGGGTCAACAGAATGTGCCATAGGCTTCTCTGCAGGCCTCCCACAACTCTTTCTGCTTCCCACTTGAATTCTTAGTGCTTCTTTGCTGTTTGTAAACACAGCATTATCCAACAGGGCACGTTTGACCCGTGAACAGGGGCGAAAATGTTAGAAAATGCCGTCTCTCCGTGTCTGTCTTTTGTTAGCGACAAGCTAGCATGCAAACTGTGATGAGAGGTGTACATTTTCCACAATCAGCCATCTATATAGTCAATGTTTTATATTTAATAAGCAAATATGTCTATATGCTGATTGGTCTTAAGCAGCGTTGTCCAATCTTCAGCTTTTCGTTCCAATCTAGCAGGAGCCACACCTGATTCCAATTGTTGGATCCGCTGATCTTGGCTTTCAATAGACTAAAGTGTGGCTTCTACTTGGTTAGAATGACAACCTGCAACCACACTGGCCCATTCTGGAGAAGACTGGACAACCCTGATCTAAAGCAAATAAAGACCGAGGTAAGTGCCACTTTGTGAGTTCTGAATCCGTCATGCCGACTCGACGTCACTCGATGAACAGGGAAGGAACTGGTAGATGAGAAGACTTCCCACTGATGACGAATGGCGATTTCAAGTTGAGGGTGCGTTTGCTTTGCGTTTTCCCGCTTGGAGGTGGGGAATTACAAGTCGCAACCTCTTCTCAAGCGCATCATTACTCTTGTCTTCTTGATGAAGGAAAGAGCCAGGCTTCCACATTCAGTGGAAAAGCAGAGACTGCCCGTGATTTTGCAAGCAGCTGTTATCTGCCTTGCTACAAAAGCTCAATGGATGGAAACCGCTCCCAGCCTTTTTCGGGCGTAGACCTCTTGCTGATAGGTGAACTTGGCGACCAGTACTTTATGGAAAATTTTCCAGTCACGCACAGAGTCTTATTGAGCAACGAAAGAGCCAGGCTTCCATTTTCTGTGGAAAACCAGAGGCTCCCTTTCATTTTGTAAGCAAATGTTAACTGTTTTGCTACGAAAGCACAAAAGAAGGAAATCTGCTCTGTCCAAGGTGTCGCTTTCCAGCTGTTCCTGGAGGACCTGATCCTACAGTGATGAGTGTTAGGCAAACGTGATAACCACCACACTACAGAAACCATGACAGAGCTGCGCTTCGGCTCTTGCCTATGGTCTGCTGATGAGAAGAGCACATACTTAAACTTTTGTTCAGCAGAGTTGAATTGCCTAGCATGGCATTGGTGGTATAGAGGTGAGCATAGCTGCCTTCCAAGTAGTTGACCTGCGTTTGATTCCTGGCCAATGCACGGATTCTAACTTGGAGCTTCTGGAGCTACTTTATGGTAGTTGGCACAAAAGGAAGGAATCACCTACCTGAAAGTAAATGGGTCAACAGAATGTGCCATAGGCTTCTCTGCAGGCCTCCCACAACTCTTTCTGCTTCCCACTTGAATTCTTAGTGCTTCTTTGCTGTTTGTAAACACAGCATTATCCAACAGGGCACGTTTGACCCGTGAACAGGGGCGAAAATGTTAGAAAATGCCGTCTCTCCGTGTCTGTCTTTTGTTAGCGACAAGCTAGCATGCAAACTGTGATGAGAGGTGTACATTTTCCACAATCAGCCATCTATATAGTCAATGTTTTATATTTAATAAGCAAATATGTCTATATGCTGATTGGTCTTAAGCAGCGTTGTCCAATCTTCAGCTTTTCGTTCCAATCTAGCAGGAGCCACACCTGATTCCAATTGTTGGATCCGCTGATCTTGGCTTTCAATAGACTAAAGTGTGGCTTCTGCTTGGTTAGAATGACAACCTGCAACCACACTGGCCCATTCTGGAGAAGACTGGACAACCCTGATCTAAAGCAAATAAAGACCGAGGTAAGTGCCACTTTGTGAGTTCTGAATCCGTCATGCCGACTCGACGTCACTCGATGAACAGGGAAGGAACTGGTAGATGAGAAGACTTCCCACTGTTGACGAATGGCGATTTCAAGTTGAGGGTGCGTTTGCTTTGCGTTTTCCCGCTTGGAGGTGGGGAATTACAAGTCGCAACCTCTTCTCAAGCGCATCATTACTCTTGTCTTCTTGATGAAGAAAAGAGCCAGGCTTCCACATTCAGTGGAAAAGCAGAGACTGCCCGTGATTTTGCAAGCAGCTGTTATCTGCCTTGCTACAAAAGCTCAATGGATGGAAACCGCTCCCAGCCTTTTTCGGGCGTAGACCTCTTGCTGATAGGTGAACTTGGCGACCAGTACTTTATGGAAAATTTTCCAGTCACGCACAGAGTCTTATTGAGCAACGAAAGAGCCAGGCTTCCATTTTCTGTGGAAAATCAGAGGCTCCCTTTCATTTTGTAAGCAAATGTTAACTGTTTTGCTACGAAAGCACAAAAGAAGGAAATCTGCTCTGTCCAAGGTGTCGCTTTCCGGCTGTTCCTGGAGGACCTGATCCTACAGTGATGAGTGTTAGGCAAACGTGATAACCACCACACTACAGAAACCATGACAGAGCTGCGCTTCGGCTCTTGCCTATGGTCTGCTGATGAGAAGAGCACATACTTAAACTTTTGTTCAGCAGAGTTGAATTGCCTAGCATGGCATTGGTGGTATAGAGGTGAGCATAGCTGCCTTCCAAGTAGTTGACCTGCCTTTGATTCCTGGCCAATGCACGGATTGTAACTCGGAGCTTCTGGAGCTACTTTATGGTAGTTGGCACAAAAGGAAGGAATCACCTACCTGAAAGTAAATGGGTCAACAGAATGTGCCATAGGCTTCTCTGCAGGCCTCCCACAACTCTTTCTGCTTCCCACTTGAATTCTTAGTGCTTCTTTGCTGTTTGTAAACACAGCATTATCCAACAGGGCACGTTTGACCCGTGAACAGGGGCGAAAATGTTAGAAAATGCCGTCTCTCCGTGTCTGTCTTTTGTTAGCGACAAGCTAGCATGCAAACTGTGATGAGAGGTGTACATTTTCCACAATCAGCCATCTATATAGTCAATGTTTTATATTTGATAAGCAAATATGTCTATATGCTGATTGGTCTTAAGCAGCGTTGTCCAATCTTCAGCTTTTCGTTCCAATCTAGCAGGAGGCACACCCGATTCCAATTGTTGGATCCGCTGATCTTGACTTTCAATAGACTAAAGTGTGGCTTCTACTTGGTTAGAATGACAACCTGCAAAGACACTCGCCCAATCTGGAGAAGACTGGACAACCCTTATCTAATGCAAATAAAGACCGAGGTCAGTGCCACTTTGTGAGTTCTGAATCCGTCATGCCGACTCGACGTCACTCGATGAACAGGGAAGGAACTGGTAGATCTGGTAGATGAGAAGACTTCCCACTGTTGACGAATGGCGATTTCAAGTTGAGGGTGCGTTTGCTTTGTGTTTTCCCGCTTGGAGGTGGGGAATTACAAGTCGCAACCTCTTGTCAAGCGCATCATTACTCTTGTCTTCTTGATGAAGGAAAGAGCCAGGCTTCCACATTCAGTGGAAAAGCAGAGACTGCCCGTGATTTTGCAAGCAGCTGTTATCTGCCTTGCTACAAAAGCTCAATGGAAGGGAAACCGCTCCCAACCTTTTTCGGGCGTAGACCTCTTGCTGATAGGTGAACTTGGCGACCAGTACTTTATGGAAAATTTTCCAGTCACGCACAGAGTCTTATTGAGCAACGAAAGAGCCAGGCTTCCATTTTCTGTGGAAAACCAGAGGCTCCCTTTCATTTTGTAAGCAAATGTTAACTATTTTGCTACGAAAGCACAAAAGAAGGAAATCTGCTCTGTCCAAGGTGTCGCTTTCCAGCTGTTCCTGGAGGACCTGATCCTACAGTGATGAGTGTTAGGCAAACGTGATAACCACCACACTACAGAAACCATGACAGAGCTGCGCTTCGGCTCTTGCCTATGGTCTGCTGATGAGAAGAGCACATACTTAAACTTTTGTTCAGCAGAGTTGAATTGCCTAGCATGGCATTGGTGGTATAGAGGTGAGCATAGCTGCCTTCCAAGTAGTTGACCTGCGTTTGATTCCTGGCCAATGCACGGATTCTAACTTGGAGCTTCTGGAGCTACTTTATGGTAGTTGGCACAAAAGGAAGGAATCACCTACCTGAAAGTAAATGGGTCAACAGAATGTGCCATAGGCTTCTCTGCAGGCCTCCCACAACTCTTTCTGCTTCCCACTTGAATTCTTAGTGCTTCTTTGCTGTTTGTAAACACAGCATTATCCAACAGGGCACGTTTGACCCGTGAACAGGGGCGAAAATGTTAGAAAATGCCGTCTCTCCGTGTCTGTCTTTTGTTAGCGACAAGCTAGCATGCAAACTGTGATGAGAGGTGTACATTTTCCACAATCAGCCATCTATATAGTCAATGTTTTATATTTAATAAGCAAATATGTCTATATGCTGATTGGTCTTAAGCAGCGTTGTCCAATCTTCAGCTTTTCGTTCCAATCTAGCAGGAGCCACACCTGATTCCAATTGTTGGATCCGCTGATCTTGGCTTTCAATAGACTAAAGTGTGGCTTCTGCTTGGTTAGAATGACAACCTGCAACCACACTGGCCCATTCTGGAGAAGACTGGACAACCCTGATCTAAAGCAAATAAAGACCGAGGTAAGTGCCACTTTGTGAGTTCTGAATCCGTCATGCCGACTCGACGTCACTCGATGAACAGGGAAGGAACTGGTAGATGAGAAGACTTCCCACTGTTGACGAATGGCGATTTCAAGTTGAGGGTGCGTTTGCTTTGCGTTTTCCCGCTTGGAGGTGGGGAATTACAAGTCGCAACCTCTTCTCAAGCGCATCATTACTCTTGTCTTCTTGATGAAGAAAAGAGCCAGGCTTCCACATTCAGTGGAAAAGCAGAGACTGCCCGTGATTTTGCAAGCAGCTGTTATCTGCCTTGCTACAAAAGCTCAATGGATGGAAACCGCTCCCAGCCTTTTTCGGGCGTAGACCTCTTGCTGATAGGTGAACTTGGCGACCAGTACTTTATGGAAAATTTTCCAGTCACGCACAGAGTCTTATTGAGCAACGAAAGAGCCAGGCTTCCATTTTCTGTGGAAAATCAGAGGCTCCCTTTCATTTTGTAAGCAAATGTTAACTGTTTTGCTACGAAAGCACAAAAGAAGGAAATCTGCTCTGTCCAAGGTGTCGCTTTCCGGCTGTTCCTGGAGGACCTGATCCTACAGTGATGAGTGTTAGGCAAACGTGATAACCACCACACTACAGAAACCATGACAGAGCTGCGCTTCGGCTCTTGCCTATGGTCTGCTGATGAGAAGAGCACATACTTAAACTTTTGTTCAGCAGAGTTGAATTGCCTAGCATGGCATTGGTGGTATAGAGGTGAGCATAGCTGCCTTCCAAGTAGTTGACCTGCCTTTGATTCCTGGCCAATGCACGGATTGTAACTCGGAGCTTCTGGAGCTACTTTATGGTAGTTGGCACAAAAGGAAGGAATCACCTACCTGAAAGTAAATGGGTCAACAGAATGTGCCATAGGCTTCTCTGCAGGCCTCCCACAACTCTTTCTGCTTCCCACTTGAATTCTTAGTGCTTCTTTGCTGTTTGTAAACACAGCATTATCCAACAGGGCACGTTTGACCCGTGAACAGGGGCGAAAATGTTAGAAAATGCCGTCTCTCCGTGTCTGTCTTTTGTTAGCGACAAGCTAGCATGCAAACTGTGATGAGAGGTGTACATTTTCCACAATCAGCCATCTATATAGTCAATGTTTTATATTTGATAAGCAAATATGTCTATATGCTGATTGGTCTTAAGCAGCGTTGTCCAATCTTCAGCTTTTCGTTCCAATCTAGCAGGAGGCACACCTGATTCCAATTGTTGGATCCGCTGATCTTGGCTTTCAATAGACTAAAGTGTAGCTTCTGCTTGGTTAGAATGACAACCTGCAACCACACTGGCCCATTCTGGAGAAGACTGGACAACCCTGATCTAAAGCAAATAAAGACCGAGGTAAGTGCCACTTTGTGAGTTCTGAATCCGTCATGCCGACTCGACGTCACTCGATGAACAGGGAAGGAACTGGTAGATGAGAAGACTTCCCACTGTTGACGAATGGCGATTTCAAGTTGAGGGTGCGTTTGCTTTGCGTTTTCCTGCTTGGAGGTGGGGAATTACAAGTCGCAACCTCTTCTCAAGCGCATAATTACTCTTGTCTTCTTGATGAAGGAAAGAGCCAGGCTTCCACATTCAGTGGAAAAGCAGAGACTGCCCGTGATTTTGCAAGCAGCTGTTATCTGCCTTGCTACAAAAGCTCAATGGAAGGGAAACCGCTCCCAGCCTTTTTCGGGCGTAGACCTCTTGCTGATAGGTGAACTTGGCGACCAGTACTTTATGGAAAATTTTCCAGTCACGCACAGAGTCTTATTGAGCAACGAAAGAGCCAGGCTTCCATTTTCTGTGGAAAACCAGAGGCTCCCTTTCATTTTGTAAGCAAATGTTAACTGTTTTGCTACGAAAGCACAAAAGAAGGAAATCTGCTCTGTCCAAGGTGTCGCATTCCAGCTGTTCCTGGAGGACCTGATCCTACAGTGATGAGTGTTAGGCAAACGTGATAACCACCACACTACAGAAACCATGACAGAGCTGCGCTTTGGCTCTTGCCTATGGTCTGCTGATGAGAAGAGCACATACTTAAACTTTTGTTCAGCAGAGTTGAATTGCCTAGCATGGCATTGGTGGTATAGAGGTGAGCATAGCTGCCTTCCAAGTAGTTGACCTGCCTTTGATTCCTGGCCAATGCACGGATTGTAACTCGGAGCTTCTGGAGCTACTTTATGGTAGTTGGCACAAAAGGAAGGAATCACCTACCTGAAAGTAAATGGGTCAACAGAATGTGCCATAGGCTTCTCTGCAGGCCTCCCACAACTCTTTCTGCTTCCCACTTGAATTCTTAGTGCTTCTTTGCTGTTTGTAAACACAGCATTATCCAACAGGGCACGTTTGACCCGTGAACAGGGGCGAAAATGTTAGAAAATGCCGTCTCTCCGTGTCTGTCTTTTGTTAGCGACAAGCTAGCATGCAAACTGTGATGAGAGGTGTACATTTTCCACAATCAGCCATCTATATAGTCAATGTTTTATATTTGATAAGCAAATATGTCTATATGCTGATTGGTCTTAAGCAGCGTTGTCCAATCTTCAGCTTTTCGTTCCAATCTAGCAGGAGGCACACCTGATTCCAATTGTTGGATCCGCTGATCTTGGCTTTCAATAGACTAAAGTGTGGCTTCTGCTTGGTTAGAATGACAACCTGCAACCACACTGGCCCATTCTGGAGAAGACTGGACAACCCTGATCTAAAGCAAATAAAGACCGAGGTAAGTGCCACTTTGTGAGTTCTGAATCCGTCATGCCGACTCGACGTCACTCGATGAACAGGGAAGGAACTGGTAGATGAGAAGACTTCCCACTGTTGACGAATGGCGATTTCAAGTTGAGGGTGCGTTTGCTTTGCGTTTTCCTGCTTGGAGGTGGGGAATTACAAGTCGCAACCTCTTCTCAAGCGCATCATTACTCTTGTCTTCTTGATGAAGGAAAGAGCCAGGCTTCCACATTCAGTGGAAAAGCAGAGACTGCCCGTGATTTTGCAAGCAGCTGTTATCTGCCTTGCTACAAAAGCTCAATGGAAGGGAAACCGCTCCCAGCCTTTTTCGGGCGTAGACCTCTTGCTGATAGGTGAACTTGGCGACCAGTACTTTATGGAAAATTTTCCAGTCACGCACAGAGTCTTATTGAGCAACGAAAGAGCCAGGCTTCCATTTTCTGTGGAAAACCAGAGGCTCCCTTTCATTTTGTAAGCAAATGTTAACTGTTTTGCTACGAAAGCACAAAAGAAGGAAATCTGCTCTGTCCAAGGTGTCGCTTTCCAGCTGTTCCTGGAGGACCTGATCCTACAGTGATGAGTGTTAGGCAAACGTGATAACCACCACACTACAGAAACCATGACAGAGCTGCGCTTCGGCTCTTGCCTATGGTCTGCTGATGAGAAGAGCACATACTTAAACTTTTGTTCAGCAGAGTTGAATTGCCTAGCATGGCATTGGTGGTATAGAGGTGAGCATAGCTGCCTTCCAAGTAGTTGACCTGCGTTTGATTCCTGGCCAATGCACGGATTCTAACTTGGAGCTTCTGGAGCTACTTTATGGTAGTTGGCACAAAAGGAAGGAATCACCTACCTGAAAGTAAATGGGTCAACAGAATGTGCCATAGGCTTCTCTGCAGGCCTCCCACAACTCTTTCTGCTTCCCACTTGAATTCTTAGTGCTTCTTTGCTGTTTGTAAACACAGCATTATCCAACAGGGCACGTTTGACCCGTGAACAGGGGCGAAAATGTTAGAAAATGCCGTCTCTCCGTGTCTGTCTTTTGTTAGCGACAAGCTAGCATGCAAACTGTGATGAGAGGTGTACATTTTCCACAATCAGCCATCTATATAGTCAATGTTTTATATTTAATAAGCAAATATGTCTATATGCTGATTGGTCTTAAGCAGCGTTGTCCAATCTTCAGCTTTTCGTTCCAATCTAGCAGGAGCCACACCTGATTCCAATTGTTGGATCCGCTGATCTTGGCTTTCAATAGACTAAAGTGTGGCTTCTGCTTGGTTAGAATGACAAACTGCAACCACACTGGCCCATTCTGGAGAAGACTGGACAACCCTTATCTAAAGCAAATAAAGACCGAGGTCAGTGCCACTTTGTGAGTTCTGAATCCGTCATGCCGACTCGACGTCACTCGGTGAACAGGGAAGGAACTGGTAGATGAGAAGACTTCCCACCGTTGACGAATGGCGATTTCAAGTTGAGGGTGCGTTTGCTTTGCGTTTTCCCGCTTGGAGGTGGGGAATTACAAGTCGCAACCTCTTCTCAAGCGCATCATTACTCTTGTCTTCTTGATGAAGGAAAGAGCCAGGCTTCCACATTCAGTGGAAAAGCAGAGACTGCCCGTGATTTTGCAAGCAGCTGTTATCTGCCTTGCTACAAAAGCTCAATGGAAGGGAAACCGCTCCCAGCCTTTTTCGGGCGTAGACCTCTTGCTGATAGGTGAACTTGGCGACCAGTACTTTATGGAAAATTTTCCAGTCACGCACAGAGTCTTATTGAGCAACGAAAGAGCCAGGCTTCCACTTTCTGTGGAAAACCAGAGACTCCCTTTCATTTTGTAAGCAAATGTTAACTGCTTTGCTACAAAAGCACAAAAGAAGGAAATCTGCTCTGTCCAAGGTGTCGCTCTCCGGCTGTTCCTGGAGGAGCTGATCCTACAGTGATGACAACCGGTCAGTTATTAAAGCAAAGTTCAAAATTGCTAGCTTGTTTCTGCCCGGTCTCAAAACAGGGACCTTTTGCATGTTAGGCAAACGTGATAACCACTACACTACAGAAACCATGACAAAGGTGTGAGTCGGCTCTTGCCTACAGTCTGCTGATGAGAAGAGCACATACTTAAACTTTTGGTCAGCAGGGTTGAACTGCCTAGTGTGGCATTGGTGGTATAGAGTTGAGCAAAGCTGCCTTCCAATCAGTTGACCCGGGTTCGATTCCTGGCCAATGCATGGATTCTAACTCGGAGCCTCTGGAGCTGCTTTATGGTAGTTGGCACAAAAAGAAAGAATCACCTACCTAAAAATTAATGGGTCCAGAGAATGTGCCATAGGCTTCTCTGCAGGCCTCCCACAACTCTTTCTGCTTCCCACTTGAATTCTTAGTGCTTCTTTTTTGTTTGTAAGCACAGCATTATCCAACAGGGCACGTTTGACCCGTGAACAGGGGCGAAAATGTTAGAAAATGCCGTCTCTCCGTGTCTGTCTTTTGTTAGCGACAAGCTAGCATGCAAACTGTGATGAGAGGTGTACATTTTTCACAATCAGCCATCTATATAGTCAATGTTTTATATTTAATATGCAAATATGTCTATATGCTGATTGGTCTTAAGCAGCGTTGTCCAATCTTCAGCTTTTCGTTCCAATCTAGCAGGAGCCACACCTGATTCCAATTGTTGGATCCGCTGATCTTGGCTTTCAATAGACTAAAGTGTGGCTTCTGCTTAGTTAGAATGACAACCTGCAACCACACTGGCCCATTCTGGAGAAGACTGGACAACCCTGATCTAAAGCAAATAAAGACCGAGGTAAGTGCCACTTTGTGAGTTCTGAATCCGTCATGCCGACTCGACGTCACTCGGTGAACAGGGAAGGAACTGGTAGATGAGAAGACTTCCCACTGTTGACGAATGGCGATTTCAAGTTGAGGGTGCGTTTGCTTTGCGTTTTCCCGCTTGGAGGTGGGGAATTACAAGTCGCAACCTCTTCTCAAGCGCATCATTACTCTTGTCTTCTTGATGAAGGAAAGAGCCAGGCTTCCACATTCAGTGGAAAAGCAGAGACTGCCCGTGATTTTGCAAGCAGCTGTTATCTGCCTTGCTACAAAAGCTCAATGGAAGGGAAACCGCTCCCAGCCTTTTTCGGGCGTAGACCTCTTGCTGATAGGTGAACTTGGCGACCAGTACTTTATGGAAAATTTTCCAGTCACGCACAGAGTCTTATTGAGCAACGAAAGAGCCAGGCTTCCATTTTCTGTGCAAAACCAGAGACTCCCTTTCATTTTGTAAGCAAATGTTAACTGCTTTGCTACGAAAGCACAAAAGAAGGAAATCTGCTCTGTCCAAGGTGTCGCTTTGCGGCTGTTCCTGGAGGACCTGATCCTACAGTGATGAGTGTTAGGCAAACGTGATAACCACCACACTACAGAAACCATGACAGAGCTGCGCTTCGGCTCTTGCCTATGGTCTGCTGATGAGAAGAGCACATACTTAAACTTTTGTTCAGCAGAGTTGAATTGCCTAGCATGGCATTGGTGGTATAGAGGTGAGCATAGCTGCCTTCCAAGTAGTTGACCTGCCTTTGATTCCTGGCCAATGCACGGATTGTAACTGGGAGCTTCTGGAGCTACTTTATGATAGTTGGCACAAAAGGAAGGAATCACCTACCTGAAAGTAAATGGGTCAACAGAATGTGCCATAGGCTTCTCTGCAGGCCTCCCACAACTCTTTCTGCTTCCCACTTGAATTCTTAGTGCTTCTTTGCTGTTTGTAAACACAGCATTATCCAACAGGGCACGTTTGACCCGTGAACAGGGGCGAAAATGTTAGAAAATGCCGTCTCTCCGTGTCTGTCTTTTGTTAGCAACAAGCTAGCATGCAAACTGTGATGAGAGGTGTACATTTTCCGCAATCAGCCATCTATATAGTCAATGTTTTATATTTAATAAGCAAAAATGTCTATATGCTGATTGGTCTTAAGCAGCGTTGTCCAATCTTCAGCTTTTCGTTCCAATCTAGCAGGAGCCACACCCGATTCCAATTGTTGGATCCGCTGATCTTGACTTTCAATAGACTAAAGTGTGGCTTCTACTTGGTTAGAATGACAACCTGCAAAGACACTGGCCCAATCTGGAGAAGACTGGACAACCCTTATCTAATGCAAATAAAGACCGAGGTCAGTGCCACTTTGTGAGTTCTGAATCCGTCATGCCGACTCGACGTCACTCGATGAACAGGGAAGGAACTGGTAGATCTGGTAGATGAGAAGACTTCCCACTGTTGACGAATGGCGATTTCAAGTTGAGGGTGCGTTTGCTTTGCGTTTTCCCGCTTGGAGGTGGGGAATTACAAGTCGCAACCTCTTGTCAAGCGCATCATTACTCTTGTCTTCTTGATGAAGGAAAGAGCCAGGCTTCCACATTCAGTGGAAAAGCAGAGACTGCCCGTGATTTTGCAAGCAGCTGTTATCTGCCTTGCTACAAAAGCTCAATGGAAGGGAAACCGCTCCCAACCTTTTTCGGGCGTAGACCTCTTGCTGATAGGTGAACTTGGCGACCAGTACTTTATGGAAAATTTTCCAGTCACGCACAGAGTCTTATTGAGCAACGAAAGAGCCAGGCTTCCACTTTCTGTGGAAAACCAGAGACTCCCTTTCATTTTGTAAGCAAATGTTAACTGCTTTGCTACAAAAGCACAAAAGAAGGAAATCTGCTCTGTCCAAGGTGTCGCTTTCCGGCTGTTCCTGGAGGAGCTGATCATACAGTGATGAGTGTTAGGCAAACGTGATAACCACCACACTACAGAAACCATGACAGAGCTGCGCTTCGGCTCTTGCCTATGGTCTGCTGATGAGAAGAGCACATACTTAAACTTTTGTTCAGCAGAGTTGAATTGCCTAGCATGGCATTGGTGGTATAGAGGTGAGCATAGCTGCCTTCCAAGTAGTTGACCTGCCTTTGATTCCTGGCCAATGCACGGATTGTAACTCGGAGCTACTTTATGGTAGTTGGCACAAAAGGAAGGAATCACCTACCTGAAAGTAAATGGGTCAACAGAATGTGCCATAGGCTTCTCTGCAGGCCTCCCACAACTCTTTCTGCTTCCCACTTGAATTCTTAGTGCTTCTTTGCTGTTTGTAAACACAGCATTATCCAACAGGGCACGTTTGACCCGTGAACAGGGGCGAAAATGTTAGAAAATGCCGTCTCTCCGTGTCTGTCTTTTGTTAGCGACAAGCTAGCATGCAAACTGTGATGAGAGGTGTACATTTTCCGCAATCAGCCATCTATATAGTCAATGTTTTATATTTAATAAGCAAAAATGTCTATATGCTGATTGGTCTTAAGCAGCGTTGTCCAATCTTCTGCTTTTCGTTCCAATCTAGCAGGAGCCACACCCGATTCCAATTGTTGGATCCGCTGATCTTGACTTTCAATAGACTAAAGTGTGGCTTCTACTTGGTTAGAATGACAACCTGCAAAGACACTGGCCCAATCTGGAGAAGACTGGACAACCCTTATCTAATGCAAATAAAGACCGAGGTCAGTGCCACTTTGTGAGTTCTGAATCCGTCATGCCGACTCGACGTCACTCGATGAACAGGGAAGGAACTGGTAGATCTGGTAGATGAGAAGACTTCCCACTGTTGACGAATGGCGATTTCAAGTTGAGGGTGCGTTTGCTTTGCGTTTTCCCGCTTGGAGGTGGGGAATTACAAGTCGCAACCTCTTCTCAAGCGCATCATTACTCTTGTCTTCTTGATGAAGGAAAGAGCCAGGCTTCCACATTCAGTGGAAAAGCAGAGACTGCCCGTGATTTTGCAAGCAGCTGTTATCTGCCTTGCTACAAAAGCTCAATGGAAGGGAAACCGCTCCCAACCTTTTTCGGGCGTAGACCTCTTGCTGATAGGTGAACTTGGCGACCAGTACTTTATGGAAAATTTTCCAGTCACGCACAGAGTCTTATTGAGCAACGAAAGAGCCAGGCTTCCACTTTCTGTGGAAAACCAGAGACTCCCTTTCATTTTGTAAGCAAATGTTAACTGCTTTGCTACAAAAGCACAAAAGAAGGAAATCTGCTCTGTCCAAGGTGTCGCTTTCCGGCTGTTCCTGGAGGAGCTGATCATACAGTGATGAGTGTTAGGCAAACGTGATAACCACCACACTACAGAAACCATGACAGAGCTGCGCTTCGGCTCTTGCCTATGGTCTGCTGATGAGAAGAGCACATACTTAAACTTTTGTTCAGCAGAGTTGAATTGCCTAGCATGGCATTGGTGGTATAGAGGTGAGCATAGCTGCCTTCCAAGTAGTTGACCTGCCTTTGATTCCTGGCCAATGCACGGATTGTAACTCGGAGCTACTTTATGGTAGTTGGCACAAAAGGAAGGAATCACCTACCTGAAAGTAAATGGGTCAACAGAATGTGCCATAGGCTTCTCTGCAGGCCTCCCACAACTCTTTCTGCTTCCCACTTGAATTCTTAGTGCTTCTTTGCTGTTTGTAAACACAGCATTATCCAACAGGGCACGTTTGACCCGTGAACAGGGGCGAAAATGTTAGAAAATGCCGTCTCTCCGTGTCTGTCTTTTGTTAGCGACAAGCTAGCATGCAAACTGTGATGAGAGGTGTACATTTTCCACAATCAGCCATCTATATAGTCAATGTTTTATATTTAATAAGCAAAAATGTCTATATGCTGATTGGTCTTAAGCAGCGTTGTCCAATCTTCAGCTTTTCGTTCCAATCTAGCAGGAGCCACACCCGATTCCAATTGTTGGATCCGCTGATCTTGACTTTCAATAGACTAAAGTGTGGCTTCTACTTGGTTAGAATGACAACCTGCAAAGACACTGGCCCAATCTGGAGAAGACTGGACAACCCTTATCTAATGCAAATAAAGACCGAGGTCAGTGCCACTTTGTGAGTTCTGAATCCGTCATGCCGACTCGACGTCACTCGATGAACAGGGAAGGAACTGGTAGATCTGGTAGATGAGAAGACTTCCCACTGTTGACGAATGGCGATTTCAAGTTGAGGGTGCGTTTGCTTTGCGTTTTCCTGCTTGGAGGTGGGGAATTACAAGTCGCAACCTCTTCTCAAGCGCATCATTACTCTTGTCTTCTTGATGAAGGAAAGAGCCAGGCTTCCACATTCAGTGGAAAAGCAGAGACTGCCCGTGATTTTGCAAGCAGCTGTTATCTGCCTTGCTACAAAAGCTCAATGGAAGGGAAACCGCTCCCAGCCTTTTTCGGGCGTAGACCTCTTGCTGATAGGTGAACTTGGCGACCAGTACTTTATGGAAAATTTTCCAGTCACGCACAGAGTCTTATTGAGCAACGAAAGAGCCAGGCTTCCATTTTCTGTGGAAAACCAGAGGCTCCCTTTCATTTTGTAAGCAAATGTTAACTGTTTTGCTACGAAAGCACAAAAGAAGGAAATCTGCTCTGTCCAAGGTGTCGCTTTCCAGCTGTTCCTGGAGGACCTGATCCTACAGTGATGAGTGTTAGGCAAACGTGATAACCACCACACTACAGAAACCATGACAGAGCTGCGCTTCGGCTCTTGCCTATGGTCTGCTGATGAGAAGAGCACATACTTAAACTTTTGTTCAGCAGAGTTGAATTGCCTAGCATGGCATCGGTGCTATAGAGGTGAGCATAGCTGCCTTCCAAGTAGTTGACCTGCGTTTGATTCCTGGCCAATGCACGGATTCTAACTCGGAGCTTCTGGAGCTATTTTATGGTAGTTGGCACAAAAGGAAGGAATCACCTACCTGAAAGTAAATGGGTCAACAGAATGTGCCATAGGCTTCTCTGCAGGCCTCCCACAACTCTTTCTGCTTCCCACTTGAATTCTTAGTGCTTCTTTGCTGTTTGTAAACACAGCATTATCCAACAGGGCACGTTTGACCCGTGAACAGGGGCGAAAATGTTAGAAAATGCCGTCTCTCCGTGTCTGTCTTTTGTTAGCGACAAGCTAGCATGCAAACTGTGATGAGAGGTGTACATTTTCCACAATCAGCCATCTATATAGTCAATGTTTTATATTTAATAAGCAAATATGTCTATATGCTGATTGGTCTTAAGCAGCGTTGTCCAATCTTCAGCTTTTCGTTCCAATCTAGCAGGAGCCACACCTGATTCCAATTGTTGGATCCGCTGATCTTGGCTTTCAATAGACTAAAGTGTGGCTTCTGCTTGGTTAGAATGACAAACTGCAACCACACTGGCCCATTCTGGAGAAGACTGGACAACCCTTATCTAAAGCAAATAAAGACCGAGGTCAGTGCCACTTTGTGAGTTCTTAATCCGTCATGCCGACTCGACGTCACTCGGTGAACAGGGAAGGAACTGGTAGATGAGAAGACTTCCCACCGTTGACGAATGGCGATTTCAAGTTGAGGGTGCGTTTGCTTTGCGTTTTCCCGCTTGGAGGTGGGGAATTACAAGTCGCAACCTCTTCTCAAGCGCATCATTACTCTTGTCTTCTTGATGAAGGAAAGAGCCAGGCTTCCACATTCAGTGGAAAAGCAGAGACTGCCCGTGATTTTGCAAGCAGCTGTTATCTGCCTTGCTACAAAAGCTCAATGGAAGGGAAACCGCTCCCAGCCTTTTTCGGGCGTAGACCTCTTGCTGATAGGTGAACTTGGCGACCAGTACTTTATGGAAAATTTTCCAGTCACGCACAGAGTCTTATTGAGCAACGAAAGAGCCAGGCTTCCACTTTCTGTGGAAAACCAGAGACTCCCTTTCATTTTGTAAGCAAATGTTAACTGCTTTGCTACAAAAGCACAAAAGAAGGAAATCTGCTCTGTCCAAGGTGTCGCTCTCCGGCTGTTCCTGGAGGAGCTGATCCTACAGTGATGACAACCGGTCAGTTATTAAAGCAAAGTTCAAAATTGCTAGCTTGTTTCTGCCCGGTCTCAAAACAGGGACCTTTTGCATGTTAGGCAAACGTGATAACCACTACACTACAGAAACCATGACAAAGGTGTGAGTCGGCTCTTGCCTACAGTCTGCTGATGAGAAGAGCACATACTTAAACTTTTGGTCAGCAGGGTTGAACTGCCTAGTGTGGCATTGGTGGTATAGAGTTGAGCAAAGCTGCCTTCCAATCAGTTGACCCGGGTTCGATTCCTGGCCAATGCATGGATTCTAACTCGGAGCCTCTGGAGCTGCTTTATGGTAGTTGGCACAAAAAGAAAGAATCACCTACCTAAAAATTAATGGGTCCAGAGAATGTGCCATAGGCTTCTCTGCAGGCCTCCCACAACTCTTTCTGCTTCCCACTTGAATTCTTAGTGCTTCTTTTTTGTTTGTAAGCACAGCATTATCCAACAGGGCACGTTTGACCCGTGAACAGGGGCGAAAATGTTAGAAAATGCCGTCTCTCCGTGTCTGTCTTTTGTTAGCGACAAGCTAGCATGCAAACTGTGATGAGAGGTGTACATTTTTCACAATCAGCCATCTATATAGTCAATGTTTTATATTTAATATGCAAATATGTCTATATGCTGATTGGTCTTAAGCAGCGTTGTCCAATCTTCAGCTTTTCGTTCCAATCTAGCAGGAGCCACACCTGATTCCAATTGTTGGATCCGCTGATCTTGGCTTTCAATAGACTAAAGTGTGGCTTCTGCTTAGTTAGAATGACAACCTGCAACCACACTGGCCCATTCTGGAGAAGACTGGACAACCCTGATCTAAAGCAAATAAAGACCGAGGTAAGTGCCACTTTGTGAGTTCTGAATCCGTCATGCCGACTCGACGTCACTCGGTGAACAGGGAAGGAACTGGTAGATGAGAAGACTTCCCACTGTTGACGAATGGCGATTTCAAGTTGAGGGTGCGTTTGCTTTGCGTTTTCCCGCTTGGAGGTGGGGAATTACAAGTCGCAACCTCTTCTCAAGCGCATCATTACTCTTGTCTTCTTGATGAAGGAAAGAGCCAGGCTTCCACATTCAGTGGAAAAGCAGAGACTGCCCGTGATTTTGCAAGCAGCTGTTATCTGCCTTGCTACAAAAGCTCAATGGAAGGGAAACCGCTCCCAGCCTTTTTCGGGCGTAGACCTCTTGCTGATAGGTGAACTTGGCGACCAGTACTTTATGGAAAATTTTCCAGTCACGCACAGAGTCTTATTGAGCAACGAAAGAGCCAGGCTTCCATTTTCTGTGCAAAACCAGAGACTCCCTTTCATTTTGTAAGCAAATGTTAACTGCTTTGCTACGAAAGCACAAAAGAAGGAAATCTGCTCTGTCCAAGGTGTCGCTTTGCGGCTGTTCCTGGAGGACCTGATCCTACAGTGATGAGTGTTAGGCAAACGTGATAACCACCACACTACAGAAACCATGACAGAGCTGCGCTTCGGCTCTTGCCTATGGTCTGCTGATGAGAAGAGCACATACTTAAACTTTTGTTCAGCAGAGTTGAATTGCCTAGCATGGCATTGGTGGTATAGAGGTGAGCATAGCTGCCTTCCAAGTAGTTGACCTGCCTTTGATTCCTGGCCAATGCACGGATTGTAACTGGGAGCTTCTGGAGCTACTTTATGATAGTTGGCACAAAAGGAAGGAATCACCTACCTGAAAGTAAATGGGTCAACAGAATGTGCCATAGGCTTCTCTGCAGGCCTCCCACAACTCTTTCTGCTTCCCACTTGAATTCTTAGTGCTTCTTTGCTGTTTGTAAACACAGCATTATCCAACAGGGCACGTTTGACCCGTGAACAGGGGCGAAAATGTTAGAAAATGCCGTCTCTCCGTGTCTGTCTTTTGTTAGCAACAAGCTAGCATGCAAACTGTGATGAGAGGTGTACATTTTCCGCAATCAGCCATCTATATAGTCAATGTTTTATATTTAATAAGCAAAAATGTCTATATGCTGATTGGTCTTAAGCAGCGTTGTCCAATCTTCAGCTTTTCGTTCCAATCTAGCAGGAGCCACACCCGATTCCAATTGTTGGATCCGCTGATCTTGACTTTCAATAGACTAAAGTGTGGCTTCTACTTGGTTAGAATGACAACCTGCAAAGACACTGGCCCAATCTGGAGAAAACTGGACAACCCTTATCTAATGCAAATAAAGACCGAGGTCAGTGCCACTTTGTGAGTTCTGAATCCGTCATGCCGACTCGACGTCACTCGATGAACAGGGAAGGAACTGGTAGATCTGGTAGATGAGAAGACTTCCCACTGTTGACGAATGGCGATTTCAAGTTGAGGGTGCGTTTGCTTTGCGTTTTCCCGCTTGGAGGTGGGGAATTACAAGTCGCAACCTCTTGTCAAGCGCATCATTACTCTTGTCTTCTTGATGAAGGAAAGAGCCAGGCTTCCACATTCAGTGGAAAAGCAGAGACTGCCCGTGATTTTGCAAGCAGCTGTTATCTGCCTTGCTACAAAAGCTCAATGGAAGGGAAACCGCTCCCAACCTTTTTCGGGCGTAGACCTCTTGCTGATAGGTGAACTTGGCGACCAGTACTTTATGGAAAATTTTCCAGTCACGCACAGAGTCTTATTGAGCAACGAAAGAGCCAGGCTTCCACTTTCTGTGGAAAACCAGAGACTCCCTTTCATTTTGTAAGCAAATGTTAACTGCTTTGCTACAAAAGCACAAAAGAAGGAAATCTGCTCTGTCCAAGGTGTCGCTTTCCGGCTGTTCCTGGAGGAGCTGATCATACAGTGATGAGTGTTAGGCAAACGTGATAACCACCACACTACAGAAACCATGACAGAGCTGCGCTTCGGCTCTTGCCTATGGTCTGCTGATGAGAAGAGCACATACTTAAACTTTTGTTCAGCAGAGTTGAATTGCCTAGCATGGCATTGGTGGTATAGAGGTGAGCATAGCTGCCTTCCAAGTAGTTGACCTGCCTTTGATTCCTGGCCAATGCACGGATTGTAACTGGGAGCTTCTGGAGCTACTTTATGATAGTTGGCACAAAAGGAAGGAATCACCTACCTGAAAGTAAATGGGTCAACAGAATGTGCCATAGGCTTCTCTGCAGGCCTCCCACAACTCTTTCTGCTTCCCACTTGAATTCTTAGTGCTTCTTTGCTGTTTGTAAACACAGCATTATCCAACAGGGCACGTTTGACCCGTGAACAGGGGCGAAAATGTTAGAAAATGCCGTCTCTCCGTGTCTGTCTTTTGTTAGCAACAAGCTAGCATGCAAACTGTGATGAGAGGTGTACATTTTCCGCAATCAGCCATCTATATAGTCAATGTTTTATATTTAATAAGCAAAAATGTCTATATGCTGATTGGTCTTAAGCAGCGTTGTCCAATCTTCAGCTTTTCGTTCCAATCTAGCAGGAGCCACACCCGATTCCAATTGTTGGATCCGCTGATCTTGACTTTCAATAGACTAAAGTGTGGCTTCTACTTGGTTAGAATGACAACCTGCAAAGACACTGGCCCAATCTGGAGAAGACTGGACAACCCTTATCTAATGCAAATAAAGACCGAGGTCAGTGCCACTTTGTGAGTTCTGAATCCGTCATGCCGACTCGACGTCACTCGATGAACAGGGAAGGAACTGGTAGATCTGGTAGATGAGAAGACTTCCCACTGTTGACGAATGGCGATTTCAAGTTGAGGGTGCGTTTGCTTTGCGTTTTCCCGCTTGGAGGTGGGGAATTACAAGTCGCAACCTCTTGTCAAGCGCATCATTACTCTTGTCTTCTTGATGAAGGAAAGAGCCAGGCTTCCACATTCAGTGGAAAAGCAGAGACTGCCCGTGATTTTGCAAGCAGCTGTTATCTGCCTTGCTACAAAAGCTCAATGGAAGGGAAACCGCTCCCAACCTTTTTCGGGCGTAGACCTCTTGCTGATAGGTGAACTTGGCGACCAGTACTTTATGGAAAATTTTCCAGTCACGCACAGAGTCTTATTGAGCAACGAAAGAGCCAGGCTTCCACTTTCTGTGGAAAACCAGAGACTCCCTTTCATTTTGTAAGCAAATGTTAACTGCTTTGCTACAAAAGCACAAAAGAAGGAAATCTGCTCTGTCCAAGGTGTCGCTTTCCGGCTGTTCCTGGAGGAGCTGATCATACAGTGATGAGTGTTAGGCAAACGTGATAACCACCACACTACAGAAACCATGACAGAGCTGCGCTTCGGCTCTTGCCTATGGTCTGCTGATGAGAAGAGCACATACTTAAACTTTTGTTCAGCAGAGTTGAATTGCCTAGCATGGCATTGGTGGTATAGAGGTGAGCATAGCTGCCTTCCAAGTAGTTGACCTGCCTTTGATTCCTGGCCAATGCACGGATTGTAACTGGGAGCTTCTGGAGCTACTTTATGATAGTTGGCACAAAAGGAAGGAATCACCTACCTGAAAGTAAATGGGTCAACAGAATGTGCCATAGGCTTCTCTGCAGGCCTCCCACAACTCTTTCTGCTTCCCACTTGAATTCTTAGTGCTTCTTTGCTGTTTGTAAACACAGCATTATCCAACAGGGCACGTTTGACCCGTGAACAGGGGCGAAAATGTTAGAAAATGCCGTCTCTCCGTGTCTGTCTTTTGTTAGCAACAAGCTAGCATGCAAACTGTGATGAGAGGTGTACATTTTCCGCAATCAGCCATCTATATAGTCAATGTTTTATATTTAATAAGCAAAAATGTCTATATGCTGATTGGTCTTAAGCAGCGTTGTCCAATCTTCAGCTTTTCGTTCCAATCTAGCAGGAGCCACACCCGATTCCAATTGTTGGATCCGCTGATCTTGACTTTCAATAGACTAAAGTGTGGCTTCTACTTGGTTAGAATGACAACCTGCAAAGACACTGGCCCAATCTGGAGAAGACTGGACAACCCTTATCTAATGCAAATAAAGACCGAGGTCAGTGCCACTTTGTGAGTTCTGAATCCGTCATGCCGACTCGACGTCACTCGATGAACAGGGAAGGAACTGGTAGATCTGGTAGATGAGAAGACTTCCCACTGTTGACGAATGGCGATTTCAAGTTGAGGGTGCGTTTGCTTTGCGTTTTCCCGCTTGGAGGTGGGGAATTACAAGTCGCAACCTCTTGTCAAGCGCATCATTACTCTTGTCTTCTTGATGAAGGAAAGAGCCAGGCTTCCACATTCAGTGGAAAAGCAGAGACTGCCCGTGATTTTGCAAGCAGCTGTTATCTGCCTTGCTACAAAAGCTCAATGGAAGGGAAACCGCTCCCAACCTTTTTCGGGCGTAGACCTCTTGCTGATAGGTGAACTTGGCGACCAGTACTTTATGGAAAATTTTCCAGTCACGCACAGAGTCTTATTGAGCAACGAAAGAGCCAGGCTTCCACTTTCTGTGGAAAACCAGAGACTCCCTTTCATTTTGTAAGCAAATGTTAACTGCTTTGCTACAAAAGCACAAAAGAAGGAAATCTGCTCTGTCCAAGGTGTCGCTTTCCGGCTGTTCCTGGAGGAGCTGATCATACAGTGATGAGTGTTAGGCAAACGTGATAACCACCACACTACAGAAACCATGACAGAGCTGCGCTTCGGCTCTTGCCTATGGTCTGCTGATGAGAAGAGCACATACTTAAACTTTTGTTCAGCAGAGTTGAATTGCCTAGCATGGCATTGGTGGTATAGAGGTGAGCATAGCTGCCTTCCAAGTAGTTGACCTGCCTTTGATTCCTGGCCAATGCACGGATTGTAACTGGGAGCTTCTGGAGCTACTTTATGATAGTTGGCACAAAAGGAAGGAATCACCTACCTGAAAGTAAATGGGTCAACAGAATGTGCCATAGGCTTCTCTGCAGGCCTCCCACAACTCTTTCTGCTTCCCACTTGAATTCTTAGTGCTTCTTTGCTGTTTGTAAACACAGCATTATCCAACAGGGCACGTTTGACCCGTGAACAGGGGCGAAAATGTTAGAAAATGCCGTCTCTCCGTGTCTGTCTTTTGTTAGCAACAAGCTAGCATGCAAACTGTGATGAGAGGTGTACATTTTCCGCAATCAGCCATCTATATAGTCAATGTTTTATATTTAATAAGCAAAAATGTCTATATGCTGATTGGTCTTAAGCAGCGTTGTCCAATCTTCAGCTTTTCGTTCCAATCTAGCAGGAGCCACACCCGATTCCAATTGTTGGATCCGCTGATCTTGACTTTCAATAGACTAAAGTGTGGCTTCTACTTGGTTAGAATGACAACCTGCAAAGACACTGGCCCAATCTGGAGAAGACTGGACAACCCTTATCTAATGCAAATAAAGACCGAGGTCAGTGCCACTTTGTGAGTTCTGAATCCGTCATGCCGACTCGACGTCACTCGATGAACAGGGAAGGAACTGGTAGATCTGGTAGATGAGAAGACTTCCCACTGTTGACGAATGGCGATTTCAAGTTGAGGGTGCGTTTGCTTTGCGTTTTCCCGCTTGGAGGTGGGGAATTACAAGTCGCAACCTCTTGTCAAGCGCATCATTACTCTTGTCTTCTTGATGAAGGAAAGAGCCAGGCTTCCACATTCAGTGGAAAAGCAGAGACTGCCCGTGATTTTGCAAGCAGCTGTTATCTGCCTTGCTACAAAAGCTCAATGGAAGGGAAACCGCTCCCAACCTTTTTCGGGCGTAGACCTCTTGCTGATAGGTGAACTTGGCGACCAGTACTTTATGGAAAATTTTCCAGTCACGCACAGAGTCTTATTGAGCAACGAAAGAGCCAGGCTTCCACTTTCTGTGGAAAACCAGAGACTCCCTTTCATTTTGTAAGCAAATGTTAACTGCTTTGCTACAAAAGCACAAAAGAAGGAAATCTGCTCTGTCCAAGGTGTCGCTTTCCGGCTGTTCCTGGAGGAGCTGATCATACAGTGATGAGTGTTAGGCAAACGTGATAACCACCACACTACAGAAACCATGACAGAGCTGCGCTTCGGCTCTTGCCTATGGTCTGCTGATGAGAAGAGCACATACTTAAACTTTTGTTCAGCAGAGTTGAATTGCCTAGCATGGCATTGGTGGTATAGAGGTGAGCATAGCTGCCTTCCAAGTAGTTGACCTGCCTTTGATTCCTGGCCAATGCACGGATTGTAACTGGGAGCTTCTGGAGCTACTTTATGATAGTTGGCACAAAAGGAAGGAATCACCTACCTGAAAGTAAATGGGTCAACAGAATGTGCCATAGGCTTCTCTGCAGGCCTCCCACAACTCTTTCTGCTTCCCACTTGAATTCTTAGTGCTTCTTTGCTGTTTGTAAACACAGCATTATCCAACAGGGCACGTTTGACCCGTGAACAGGGGCGAAAATGTTAGAAAATGCCGTCTCTCCGTGTCTGTCTTTTGTTAGCAACAAGCTAGCATGCAAACTGTGATGAGAGGTGTACATTTTCCGCAATCAGCCATCTATATAGTCAATGTTTTATATTTAATAAGCAAAAATGTCTATATGCTGATTGGTCTTAAGCAGCGTTGTCCAATCTTCAGCTTTTCGTTCCAATCTAGCAGGAGCCACACCCGATTCCAATTGTTGGATCCGCTGATCTTGACTTTCAATAGACTAAAGTGTGGCTTCTACTTGGTTAGTATGACAACCTGCAAAGACACTGGCCCAATCTGGAGAAGACTGGACAACCCTTATCTAATGCAAATAAAGACCGAGGTCAGTGCCACTTTGTGAGTTCTGAATCCGTCATGCCGACTCGACGTCACTCGATGAACAGGGAAGGAACTGGTAGATCTGGTAGATGAGAAGACTTCCCACTGTTGACGAATGGCGATTTCAAGTTGAGGGTGCGTTTGCTTTGCGTTTTCCCGCTTGGAGGTGGGGAATTACAAGTCGCAACCTCTTCTCAAGCGCATCATTACTCTTGTCTTCTTGATGAAGGAAAGAGCCAGGCTTCCACATTCAGTGGAAAAGCAGAGACTGCCCGTGATTTTGCAAGCAGCTGTTATCTGCCTTGCTACAAAAGCTCAATGGAAGGGAAACCGCTCCCAACCTTTTTCGGGCGTAGACCTCTTGCTGATAGGTGAACTTGGCGACCAGTACTTTATGGAAAATTTTCCAGTCACGCACAGAGTCTTATTGAGCAACGAAAGAGCCAGGCTTCCACTTTCTGTGGAAAACCAGAGACTCCCTTTCATTTTGTAAGCAAATGTTAACTGCTTTGCTACAAAAGCACAAAAGAAGGAAATCTGCTCTGTCCAAGGTGTCGCTTTCCGGCTGTTCCTGGAGGAGCTGATCATACAGTGATGAGTGTTAGGCAAACGTGATAACCACCACACTACAGAAACCATGACAGAGCTGCGCTTCGGCTCTTGCCTATGGTCTGCTGATGAGAAGAGCACATACTTAAACTTTTGTTCAGCAGAGTTGAATTGCCTAGCATGGCATTGGTGGTATAGAGGTGAGCATAGCTGCCTTCCAAGTAGTTGACCTGCCTTTGATTCCTGGCCAATGCACGGATTGTAACTGGGAGCTTCTGGAGCTACTTTATGATAGTTGGCACAAAAGGAAGGAATCACCTACCTGAAAGTAAATGGGTCAACAGAATGTGCCATAGGCTTCTCTGCAGGCCTCCCACAACTCTTTCTGCTTCCCACTTGAATTCTTAGTGCTTCTTTGCTGTTTGTAAACACAGCATTATCCAACAGGGCACGTTTGACCCGTGAACAGGGGCGAAAATGTTAGAAAATGCCGTCTCTCCGTGTCTGTCTTTTGTTAGCAACAAGCTAGCATGCAAACTGTGATGAGAGGTGTACATTTTCCGCAATCAGCCATCTATATAGTCAATGTTTTATATTTAATAAGCAAAAATGTCTATATGCTGATTGGTCTTAAGCAGCGTTGTCCAATCTTCAGCTTTTCGTTCCAATCTAGCAGGAGCCACACCCGATTCCAATTGTTGGATCCGCTGATCTTGACTTTCAATAGACTAAAGTGTGGCTTCTACTTGGTTAGTATGACAACCTGCAAAGACACTGGCCCAATCTGGAGAAGACTGGACAACCCTTATCTAATGCAAATAAAGACCGAGGTCAGTGCCACTTTGTGAGTTCTGAATCCGTCATGCCGACTCGACGTCACTCGATGAACAGGGAAGGAACTGGTAGATCTGGTAGATGAGAAGACTTCCCACTGTTGACGAATGGCGATTTCAAGTTGAGGGTGCGTTTGCTTTGTGTTTTCCCGCTTGGAGGTGGGGAATTACAAGTCGCAACCTCTTGTCAAGCGCATCATTACTCTTGTCTTCTTGATGAAGGAAAGAGCCAGGCTTCCACATTCAGTGGAAAAGCAGAGACTGCCCGTGATTTTGCAAGCAGCTGTTATCTGCCTTGCTACAAAAGCTCAATGGAAGGGAAACCGCTCCCAACCTTTTTCGGGCGTAGACCTCTTGCTGATAGGTGAACTTGGCGACCAGTACTTTATGGAAAATTTTCCAGTCACGCACAGAGTCTTATTGAGCAACGAAAGAGCCAGGCTTCCATTTTCTGTGGAAAACCAGAGGCTCCCTTTCATTTTGTAAGCAAATGTTAACTGTTTTGCTACGAAAGCACAAAAGAAGGAAATCTGCTCTGTCCAAGGTGTCGCTTTCCAGCTGTTCCTGGAGGACCTGATCCTACAGTGATGAGTGTTAGGCAAACGTGATAACCACCACACTACAGAAACCATGACAGAGCTGCGCTTCGGCTCTTGCCTATGGTCTGCTGATGAGAAGAGCACATACTTAAACTTTTGTTCAGCAGAGTTGAATTGCCTAGCATGGCATTGGTGGTATAGAGGTGAGCATAGCTGCCTTCCAAGTAGTTGACCTGCCTTTGATTCCTGGCCAATGCACGGATTGTAACTCGGAGCTACTTTATGGTAGTTGGCACAAAAGGAAGGAATCACCTACCTGAAAGTAAATGGGTCAACAGAATGTGCCATAGGCTTCTCTGCAGGCCTCCCACAACTCTTTCTGCTTCCCACTTGAATTCTTAGTGCTTCTTTGCTGTTTGTAAACACAGCATTATCCAACAGGGCACGTTTGACCCGTGAACAGGGGCGAAAATGTTAGAAAATGCCGTCTCTCCGTGTCTGTCTTTTGTTAGCGACAAGCTAGCATGCAAACTGTGATGAGAGGTGTACATTTTCCACAATCAGCCATCTATATAGTCAATGTTTTATATTTAATAAGCAAATATGTCTATATGCTGATTGGTCTTAAGCAGCGTTGTCCAATCTTCAGCTTTTCGTTCCAATCTAGCAGGAGCCACACCCGATTCCAATTGTTGGATCCGCTGATCTTGACTTTCAATAGACTAAAGTGTGGCTTCTACTTGGTTAGAATGACAACCTGCAAAGACACTGGCCCAATCTGGAGAAGACTGGACAACCCTTATCTAATGCAAATAAAGACCGAGGTCAGTGCCACTTTGTGAGTTCTGAATCCGTCATGCCGACTCGACGTCACTCGATGAACAGGGAAGGAACTGGTAGATCTGGTAGATGAGAAGACTTCCCACTGTTGACGAATGGCGATTTCAAGTTGAGGGTGCGTTTGCTTTGTGTTTTCCCGCTTGGAGGTGGGGAATTACAAGTCGCAACCTCTTGTCAAGCGGATCATTACTCTTGTCTTCTTGATGAAGGAAAGAGCCAGGCTTCCACATTCAGTGGAAAAGCAGAGACTGCCCGTGATTTTGCAAGCAGCTGTTATCTGCCTTGCTACAAAAGCTCAATGGAAGGGAAACCGCTCCCAACCTTTTTCGGGCGTAGACCTCTTGCTGATAGGTGAACTTGGCGACCAGTACTTTATGGAAAATTTTCCAGTCACGCACAGAGTCTTATTGAGCAACGAAAGAGCCAGGCTTCCACTTTCTGTGGAAAACCAGAGACTCCCTTTCATTTTGTAAGCAAATGTTAACTGCTTTGCTACAAAAGCACAAAAGAAGGAAATCTGCTCTGTCCAAGGTGTCGCTTTCCGGCTGTTCCTGGAGGAGCTGATCATACAGTGATGAGTGTTAGGCAAACGTGATAACCACCACACTACAGAAACCATGACAGAGCTGCGCTTCGGCTCTTGCCTATGGTCTGCTGATGAGAAGAGCACATACTTAAACTTTTGTTCAGCAGAGTTGAATTGCCTAGCATGGCATTGGTGGTATAGAGGTGAGCATAGCTGCCTTCCAAGTAGTTGACCTGCCTTTGATTCCTGGCCAATGCACGGATTGTAACTGGGAGCTTCTGGAGCTACTTTATGATAGTTGGCACAAAAGGAAGGAATCACCTACCTGAAAGTAAATGGGTCAACAGAATGTGCCATAGGCTTCTCTGCAGGCCTCCCACAACTCTTTCTGCTTCCCACTTGAATTCTTAGTGCTTCTTTGCTGTTTGTAAACACAGCATTATCCAACAGGGCACGTTTGACCCGTGAACAGGGGCGAAAATGTTAGAAAATGCCGTCTCTCCGTGTCTGTCTTTTGTTAGCAACAAGCTAGCATGCAAACTGTGATGAGAGGTGTACATTTTCCGCAATCAGCCATCTATATAGTCAATGTTTTATATTTAATAAGCAAAAATGTCTATATGCTGATTGGTCTTAAGCAGCGTTGTCCAATCTTCAGCTTTTCGTTCCAATCTAGCAGGAGCCACACCCGATTCCAATTGTTGGATCCGCTGATCTTGACTTTCAATAGACTAAAGTGTGGCTTCTACTTGGTTAGTATGACAACCTGCAAAGACACTGGCCCAATCTGGAGAAGACTGGACAACCCTTATCTAATGCAAATAAAGACCGAGGTCAGTGCCACTTTGTGAGTTCTGAATCCGTCATGCCGACTCGACGTCACTCGATGAACAGGGAAGGAACTGGTAGATCTGGTAGATGAGAAGACTTCCCACTGTTGACGAATGGCGATTTCAAGTTGAGGGTGCGTTTGCTTTGTGTTTTCCCGCTTGGAGGTGGGGAATTACAAGTCGCAACCTCTTGTCAAGCGCATCATTACTCTTGTCTTCTTGATGAAGGAAAGAGCCAGGCTTCCACATTCAGTGGAAAAGCAGAGACTGCCCGTGATTTTGCAAGCAGCTGTTATCTGCCTTGCTACAAAAGCTCAATGGAAGGGAAACCGCTCCCAACCTTTTTCGGGCGTAGACCTCTTGCTGATAGGTGAACTTGGCGACCAGTACTTTATGGAAAATTTTCCAGTCACGCACAGAGTCTTATTGAGCAACGAAAGAGCCAGGCTTCCATTTTCTGTGGAAAACCAGAGGCTCCCTTTCATTTTGTAAGCAAATGTTAACTGTTTTGCTACGAAAGCACAAAAGAAGGAAATCTGCTCTGTCCAAGGTGTCGCTTTCCAGCTGTTCCTGGAGGACCTGATCCTACAGTGATGAGTGTTAGGCAAACGTGATAACCACCACACTACAGAAACCATGACAGAGCTGCGCTTCGGCTCTTGCCTATGGTCTGCTGATGAGAAGAGCACATACTTAAACTTTTGTTCAGCAGAGTTGAATTGCCTAGCATGGCATTGGTGGTATAGAGGTGAGCATAGCTGCCTTCCAAGTAGTTGACCTGCCTTTGATTCCTGGCCAATGCACGGATTGTAACTCGGAGCTACTTTATGGTAGTTGGCACAAAAGGAAGGAATCACCTACCTGAAAGTAAATGGGTCAACAGAATGTGCCATAGGCTTCTCTGCAGGCCTCCCACAACTCTTTCTGCTTCCCACTTGAATTCTTAGTGCTTCTTTGCTGTTTGTAAACACAGCATTATCCAACAGGGCACGTTTGACCCGTGAACAGGGGCGAAAATGTTAGAAAATGCCGTCTCTCCGTGTCTGTCTTTTGTTAGCGACAAGCTAGCATGCAAACTGTGATGAGAGGTGTACATTTTCCACAATCAGCCATCTATATAGTCAATGTTTTATATTTAATAAGCAAAAATGTCTATATGCTGATTGGTCTTAAGCAGCGTTGTCCAATCTTCAGCTTTTCGTTCCAATCTAGCAGGAGCCACACCCGATTCCAATTGTTGGATCCGCTGATCTTGACTTTCAATAGACTAAAGTGTGGCTTCTACTTGGTTAGAATGACAACCTGCAAAGACACTGGCCCAATCTGGAGAAGACTGGACAACCCTTATCTAATGCAAATAAAGACCGAGGTCAGTGCCACTTTGTGAGTTCTGAATCCGTCATGCCGACTCGACGTCACTCGATGAACAGGGAAGGAACTGGTAGATCTGGTAGATGAGAAGACTTCCCACTGTTGACGAATGGCGATTTCAAGTTGAGGGTGCGTTTGCTTTGCGTTTTCCCGCTTGGAGGTGGGGAATTACAAGTCGCAACCTCTTGTCAAGCGCATCATTACTCTTGTCTTCTTGATGAAGGAAAGAGCCAGGCTTCCACATTCAGTGGAAAAGCAGAGACTGCCCGTGATTTTGCAAGCAGCTGTTATCTGCCTTGCTACAAAAGCTCAATGGAAGGGAAACCGCTCCCAGCCTTTTTCGGGCGTAGACCTCTTGCTGATAGGTGAACTTGGCGACCAGTACTTTATGGAAAATTTTCCAGTCACGCACAGAGTCTTATTGAGCAACGAAAGAGCCAGGCTTCCACTTTCTGTGGAAAACCAGAGACTCCCTTTCATTTTGTAAGCAAATGTTAACTGCTTTGCTACAAAAGCACAAAAGAAGGAAATCTGCTCTGTCCAAGGTGTCGCTCTCCGGCTGTTCCTGGAGGAGCTGATCCTACAGTGATGACAACCGGTCAGTTATTAAAGCAAAGTTCAAAATTGCTAGCTTGTTTCTGCCCGGTCTCAAAACAGGGACCTTTTGCATGTTAGGCAAACGTGATAACCACTACACTACAGAAACCATGACAAAGGTGTGAGTCGGCTCTTGCCTACAGTCTGCTGATGAGAAGAGCACATACTTAAACTTTTGGTCAGCAGGGTTGAACTGCCTAGTGTGGTATAGAGTTGAGCAAAGCTGCCTTCCAATCAGTTGACCCGGGTTCGATTCCTGGCCAATGCATGGATTCTAACTCGGAGCCTCTGGAGCTGCTTTATGGTAGTTGGCACAAAAAGAAAGAATCACCTACCTAAAAATTAATGGGTCCAGAGAATGTGCCATAGGCTTCTCTGCAGGCCTCCCACAACTCTTTCTGCTTCCCACTTGAATTCTTAGTGCTTCTTTTTTGTTTGTAAGCACAGCATTATCCAACAGGGCACGTTTGACCCGTGAACAGGGGCGAAAATGTTAGAAAATGCCGTCTCTCCGTGTCTGTCTTTTGTTAGCGACAAGCTAGCATGCAAACTGTGATGAGAGGTGTACATTTTTCACAATCAGCCATCTATATAGTCAATGTTTTATATTTAATATGCAAATATGTCTATATGCTGATTGGTCTTAAGCAGCGTTGTCCAATCTTCAGCTTTTCGTTCCAATCTAGCAGGAGCCACACCTGATTCCAATTGTTGGATCCGCTGATCTTGGCTTTCAATAGACTAAAGTGTGGCTTCTGCTTAGTTAAAATGACAACCTGCAACCACACTGGCCCATTCTGGAGAAGACTGGACAACCCTGATCTAAAGCAAATAAAGACCGAGGTAAGTGCCACTTTGTGAGTTCTGAATCCGTCATGCCGACTCGACGTCACTCGGTGAACAGGGAAGGAACTGGTAGATGAGAAGACTTCCCACTGTTGACGAATGGCGATTTCAAGTTGAGGGTGCGTTTGCTTTGCGTTTTCCCGCTTGGAGGTGGGGAATTACAAGTCGCAACCTCTTCTCAAGCGCATCATTACTCTTGTCTTCTTGATGAAGGAAAGAGCCAGGCTTCCACATTCAGTGGAAAAGCAGAGACTGCCCGTGATTTTGCAAGCAGCTGTTATCTGCCTTGCTACAAAAGCTCAATGGAAGGGAAACCGCTCCCAGCCTTTTTCGGGCGTAGACCTCTTGCTGATAGGTGAACTTGGCGACCAGTACTTTATGGAAAATTTTCCAGTCACGCACAGAGTCTTATTGAGCAACGAAAGAGCCAGGCTTCCATTTTCTGTGCAAAACCAGAGACTCCCTTTCATTTTGTAAGCAAATGTTAACTGCTTTGCTACGAAAGCACAAAAGAAGGAAATCTGCTCTGTCCAAGGTGTCGCTTTGCGGCTGTTCCTGGAGGACCTGATCCTACAGTGATGAGTGTTAGGCAAACGTGATAACCACCACACTACAGAAACCATGACAGAGCTGCGCTTCGGCTCTTGCCTATGGTCTGCTGATGAGAAGAGCACATACTTAAACTTTTGTTCAGCAGAGTTGAATTGCCTAGCATGGCATTGGTGGTATAGAGGTGAGCATAGCTGCCTTCCAAGTAGTTGACCTGCCTTTGATTCCTGGCCAATGCACGGATTGTAACTCGGAGCTACTTTATGGTAGTTGGCACAAAAGGAAGGAATCACCTACCTGAAAGTAAATGGGTCAACAGAATGTGCCATAGGCTTCTCTGCAGGCCTCCCACAACTCTTTCTGCTTCCCACTTGAATTCTTAGTGCTTCTTTGCTGTTTGTAAACACAGCATTATCCAACAGGGCACGTTTGACCCGTGAACAGGGGCGAAAATGTTAGAAAATGCCGTCTCTCCGTGTCTGTCTTTTGTTAGCGACAAGCTAGCATGCAAACTGTGATGAGAGGTGTACATTTTCCACAATCAGCCATCTATATAGTCAATGTTTTATATTTCATAAGCAAAAATGTCTATATGCTGATTGGTCTTAAGCAGCGTTGTCCAATCTTCTGCTTTTCGTTCCAATCTAGCAGGAGCCACACCCGATTCCAATTGTTGGATCCGCTGATCTTGACTTTCAATAGACTAAAGTGTGGCTTCTACTTGGTTAGAATGACAACCTGCAAAGACACTGGCCCAATCTGGAGAAGACTGGACAACCCTTATCTAATGCAAATAAAGACCGAGGTCAGTGCCACTTTGTGAGTTCTGAATCCGTCATGCCGACTCGACGTCACTCGATGAACAGGGAAGGAACTGGTAGATCTGGTAGATGAGAAGACTTCCCACTGTTGACGAATGGCGATTTCAAGTTGAGGGTGCGTTTGCTTTGCGTTTTCCCGCTTGGAGGTGGGGAATTACAAGTCGCAACCTCTTCTCAAGCGCATCATTACTCTTGTCTTCTTGATGAAGGAAAGAGCCAGGCTTCCACATTCAGTGGAAAAGCAGAGACTGCCCGTGATTTTGCAAGCAGCTGTTATCTGCCTTGCTACAAAAGCTCAATGGAAGGGAAACCGCTCCCAACCTTTTTCGGGCGTAGACCTCTTGCTGATAGGTGAACTTGGCGACCAGTACTTTATGGAAAATTTTCCAGTCACGCACAGAGTCTTATTGAGCAACGAAAGAGCCAGGCTTCCACTTTCTGTGGAAAACCAGAGACTCCCTTTCATTTTGTAAGCAAATGTTAACTGCTTTGCTACAAAAGCACAAAAGAAGGAAATCTGCTCTGTCCAAGGTGTCGCTTTCCGGCTGTTCCTGGAGGAGCTGATCATACAGTGATGAGTGTTAGGCAAACGTGATAACCACCACACTACAGAAACCATGACAGAGCTGCGCTTCGGCTCTTGCCTATGGTCTGCTGATGAGAAGAGCACATACTTAAACTTTTGTTCAGCAGAGTTGAATTGCCTAGCATGGCATTGGTGGTATAGAGGTGAGCATAGCTGCCTTCCAAGTAGTTGACCTGCCTTTGATTCCTGGCCAATGCACGGATTGTAACTGGGAGCTTCTGGAGCTACTTTATGATAGTTGGCACAAAAGGAAGGAATCACCTACCTGAAAGTAAATGGGTCAACAGAATGTGCCATAGGCTTCTCTGCAGGCCTCCCACAACTCTTTCTGCTTCCCACTTGAATTCTTAGTGCTTCTTTGCTGTTTGTAAACACAGCATTATCCAACAGGGCACGTTTGACCCGTGAACAGGGGCGAAAATGTTAGAAAATGCCGTCTCTCCGTGTCTGTCTTTTGTTAGCAACAAGCTAGCATGCAAACTGTGATGAGAGGTGTACATTTTCCGCAATCAGCCATCTATATAGTCAATGTTTTATATTTAATAAGCAAAAATGTCTATATGCTGATTGGTCTTAAGCAGCGTTGTCCAATCTTCAGCTTTTCGTTCCAATCTAGCAGGAGCCACACCCGATTCCAATTGTTGGATCCGCTGATCTTGACTTTCAATAGACTAAAGTGTGGCTTCTACTTGGTTAGAATGACAACCTGCAAAGACACTGGCCCAATCTGGAGAAGACTGGACAACCCTTATCTAATGCAAATAAAGACCGAGGTCAGTGCCACTTTGTGAGTTCTGAATCCGTCATGCCGACTCGACGTCACTCGATGAACAGGGAAGGAACTGGTAGATCTGGTAGATGAGAAGACTTCCCACTGTTGACGAATGGCGATTTCAAGTTGAGGGTGCGTTTGCTTTGTGTTTTCCCGCTTGGAGGTGGGGAATTACAAGTCGCAACCTCTTGTCAAGCGCATCATTACTCTTGTCTTCTTGATGAAGGAAAGAGCCAGGCTTCCACATTCAGTGGAAAAGCAGAGACTGCCCGTGATTTTGCAAGCAGCTGTTATCTGCCTTGCTACAAAAGCTCAATGGAAGGGAAACCGCTCCCAACCTTTTTCGGGCGTAGACCTCTTGCTGATAGGTGAACTTGGCGACCAGTACTTTATGGAAAATTTTCCAGTCACGCACAGAGTCTTATTGAGCAACGAAAGAGCCAGGCTTCCATTTTCTGTGGAAAACCAGAGGCTCCCTTTCATTTTGTAAGCAAATGTTAACTGTTTTGCTACGAAAGCACAAAAGAAGGAAATCTGCTCTGTCCAAGGTGTCGCTTTGCGGCTGTTCCTGGAGGACCTGATCCTACAGTGATGAGTGTTAGGCAAACGTGATAACCACCACACTACAGAAACCATGACAGAGCTGCGCTTCGGCTCTTGCCTATGGTCTGCTGATGAGAAGAGCACATACTTAAACTTTTGTTCAGCAGAGTTGAATTGCCTAGCATGGCATTGGTGGTATAGAGGTGAGCATAGCTGCCTTCCAAGTAGTTGACCTGCCTTTGATTCCTGGCCAATGCACGGATTGTAACTCGGAGCTACTTTATGGTAGTTGGCACAAAAGGAAGGAATCACCTACCTGAAAGTAAATGGGTCAACAGAATGTGCCATAGGCTTCTCTGCAGGCCTCCCACAACTCTTTCTGCTTCCCACTTGAATTCTTAGTGCTTCTTTGCTGTTTGTAAACACAGCATTATCCAACAGGGCACGTTTGACCCGTGAACAGGGGCGAAAATGTTAGAAAATGCCGTCTCTCCGTGTCTGTCTTTTGTTAGCGACAAGCTAGCATGCAAACTGTGATGAGAGGTGTACATTTTCCACAATCAGCCATCTATATAGTCAATGTTTTATATTTAATAAGCAAATATGTCTATATGCTGATTGGTCTTAAGCAGCGTTGTCCAATCTTCAGCTTTTCGTTCCAATCTAGCAGGAGCCACACCCGATTCCAATTGTTGGATCCGCTGATCTTGACTTTCAATAGACTAAAGTGTGGCTTCTACTTGGTTAGAATGACAACCTGCAAAGACACTGGCCCAATCTGGAGAAGACTGGACAACCCTTATCTAATGCAAATAAAGACCGAGGTCAGTGCCACTTTGTGAGTTCTGAATCCGTCATGCCGACTCGACGTCACTCGATGAACAGGGAAGGAACTGGTAGATCTGGTAGATGAGAAGACTTCCCACTGTTGACGAATGGCGATTTCAAGTTGAGGGTGCGTTTGCTTTGCGTTTTCCCGCTTGGAGGTGGGGAATTACAAGTCGCAACCTCTTGTCAAGCGCATCATTACTCTTGTCTTCTTGATGAAGGAAAGAGCCAGGCTTCCACATTCAGTGGAAAAGCAGAGACTGCCCGTGATTTTGCAAGCAGCTGTTATCTGCCTTGCTACAAAAGCTCAATGGAAGGGAAACCGCTCCCAGCCTTTTTCGGGCGTAGACCTCTTGCTGATAGGTGAACTTGGCGACCAGTACTTTATGGAAAATTTTCCAGTCACGCACAGAGTCTTATTGAGCAACGAAAGAGCCAGGCTTCCACTTTCTGTGGAAAACCAGAGACTCCCTTTCATTTTGTAAGCAAATGTTAACTGCTTTGCTACAAAAGCACAAAAGAAGGAAATCTGCTCTGTCCAAGGTGTCGCTCTCCGGCTGTTCCTGGAGGAGCTGATCCTACAGTGATGACAACCGGTCAGTTATTAAAGCAAAGTTCAAAATTGCTAGCTTGTTTCTGCCCGGTCTCAAAACAGGGACCTTTTGCATGTTAGGCAAACGTGATAACCACTACACTACAGAAACCATGACAAAGGTGTGAGTCGGCTCTTGCCTACAGTCTGCTGATGAGAAGAGCACATACTTAAACTTTTGGTCAGCAGGGTTGAACTGCCTAGTGTGGTATAGAGTTGAGCAAAGCTGCCTTCCAATCAGTTGACCCGGGTTCGATTCCTGGCCAATGCATGGATTCTAACTCGGAGCCTCTGGAGCTGCTTTATGGTAGTTGGCACAAAAAGAAAGAATCACCTACCTAAAAATTAATGGGTCCAGAGAATGTGCCATAGGCTTCTCTGCAGGCCTCCCACAACTCTTTCTGCTTCCCACTTGAATTCTTAGTGCTTCTTTTTGTTTGTAAGCACAGCATTATCCAACAGGGCACGTTTGACCCGTGAACAGGGGCGAAAATGTTAGAAAATGCCGTCTCTCCGTGTCTGTCTTTTGTTAGCGACAAGCTAGCATGCAAACTGTGATGAGAGGTGTACATTTTTCACAATCAGCCATCTATATAGTCAATGTTTTATATTTAATATGCAAATATGTCTATATGCTGATTGGTCTTAAGCAGCGTTGTCCAATCTTCAGCTTTTCGTTCCAATCTAGCAGGAGCCACACCTGATTCCAATTGTTGGATCCGCTGATCTTGGCTTTCAATAGACTAAAGTGTGGCTTCTGCTTAGTTAGAATGACAACCTGCAACCACACTGGCCCATTCTGGAGAAGACTGGACAACCCTGATCTAAAGCAAATAAAGACCGAGGTAAGTGCCACTTTGTGAGTTCTGAATCCGTCATGCCGACTCGACGTCACTCGGTGAACAGGGAAGGAACTGGTAGATGAGAAGACTTCCCACTGTTGACGAATGGCGATTTCAAGTTGAGGGTGCGTTTGCTTTGCGTTTTCCCGCTTGGAGGTGGGGAATTACAAGTCGCAACCTCTTCTCAAGCGCATCATTACTCTTGTCTTCTTGATGAAGGAAAGAGCCAGGCTTCCACATTCAGTGGAAAAGCAGAGACTGCCCGTGATTTTGCAAGCAGCTGTTATCTGCCTTGCTACAAAAGCTCAATGGAAGGGAAACCGCTCCCAGCCTTTTTCGGGCGTAGACCTCTTGCTGATAGGTGAACTTGGCGACCAGTACTTTATGGAAAATTTTCCAGTCACGCACAGAGTCTTATTGAGCAACGAAAGAGCCAGGCTTCCATTTTCTGTGCAAAACCAGAGACTCCCTTTCATTTTGTAAGCAAATGTTAACTGTTTTGCTACGAAAGCACAAAAGAAGGAAATCTGCTCTGTCCAAGGTGTCGCTTTGCGGCTGTTCCTGGAGGACCTGATCCTACAGTGATGAGTGTTAGGCAAACGTGATAACCACCACACTACAGAAACCATGACAGAGCTGCGCTTCGGCTCTTGCCTATGGTCTGCTGATGAGAAGAGCACATACTTAAACTTTTGTTCAGCAGAGTTGAATTGCCTAGCATGGCATTGGTGGTATAGAGGTGAGCATAGCTGCCTTCCAAGTAGTTGACCTGCCTTTGATTCCTGGCCAATGCACGGATTGTAACTCGGAGCTACTTTATGGTAGTTGGCACAAAAGGAAGGAATCACCTACCTGAAAGTAAATGGGTCAACAGAATGTGCCATAGGCTTCTCTGCAGGCCATCCCACAACTCTTTCTGCTTCCCACTTGAATTCTTAGTGCTTCTTTGCTGTTTGTAAACACAGCATTATCCAACAGGGCACGTTTGACCCGTGAACAGGGGCGAAAATGTTAGAAAATGCCGTCTCTCTCCGTGTCTGTCTTTTGTTAGCGACAAGCTAGCATGCAAACTGTGATGAGAGGTGTACATTTTCCACAATCAGCCATCTATATAGTCAATGTTTTATATTTAATAAGCAAATATGTCTATATGCTGATTGGTCTTAAGCAGCGTTGTCCAATCTTCAGCTTTTCGTTCCAATCTAGCAGGAGCCACACCCGATTCCAATTGTTGGATCCGCTGATCTTGACTTTCAATAGACTAAAGTGTGGCTTCTACTTGGTTAGAATGACAACCTGCAAAGACACTGGCCCAATCTGGAGAAGACTGGACAACCCTTATCTAATGCAAATAAAGACCGAGGTCAG
This sequence comes from Ictalurus punctatus, assembly GCF_001660625.3. Classification (NCBI taxonomy): domain Eukaryota; kingdom Metazoa; phylum Chordata; class Actinopteri; order Siluriformes; family Ictaluridae; genus Ictalurus; species Ictalurus punctatus. The sequence goes on from NW_026521088.1 coordinate 366,477, forward strand.
TGCCACTTTGTGAGTTCTGAATCCGTCATGCCGACTCGACGTCACTCGATGAACAGGGAAGGAACTGGTAGATCTGGTAGATGAGAAGACTTCCCACTGTTGACGAATGGCGATTTCAAGTTGAGGGTGCGTTTGCTTTGCGTTTTCCCGCTTGGAGGTGGGGAATTACAAGTCGCAACCTCTTGTCAAGCGCATCATTACTCTTGTCTTCTTGATGAAGGAAAGAGCCAGGCTTCCACATTCAGTGGAAAAGCAGAGACTGCCCGTGATTTTGCAAGCAGCTGTTATCTGCCTTGCTACAAAAGCTCAATGGAAGGGAAACCGCTCCCAGCCTTTTTCGGGCGTAGACCTCTTGCTGATAGGTGAACTTGGCGACCAGTACTTTATGGAAAATTTTCCAGTCACGCACAGAGTCTTATTGAGCAACGAAAGAGCCAGGCTTCCACTTTCTGTGGAAAACCAGAGACTCCCTTTCATTTTTGTAAGCAAATGTTAACTGCTTTGCTACAAAAGCACAAAAGAAGGAAATCTGCTCTGTCCAAGGTGTCGCTCTCCGGCTGTTCCTGGAGGAGCTGATCCTACAGTGATGACAACCGGTCAGTTATTAAAGCAAAGTTCAAAATTGCTAGCTTGTTTCTGCCCGGTCTCAAAACAGGGACCTTTTGCATGTTAGGCAAACGTGATAACCACTACACTACAGAACCATGACAAAGGTGTGAGTCGGCTCTTGCCTACAGTCTGCTGATGAGAAGAGCACATACTTAAACTTTTGGTCAGCAGGGTTGAACTGCCTAGTGTGGTATAGAGTTGAGCAAAGCTGCCTTCCAATCAGTTGACCCGGGTTCGATTCCTGGCCAATGCATGGATTCTAACTCGGAGCCTCTGGAGCTGCTTTATGGTAGTTGGCACAAAAAGAAAGAATCACCTACCTAAAAATTAATGGGTCCAGAGAATGTGCCATAGGCTTCTCTGCAGGCCTCCCACAACTCTTTCTGCTTCCCACTTGAATTCTTAGTGCTTCTTTTTGTTTGTAAGCACAGCATTATCCAACAGGGCACGTTTGACCCGTGAACAGGGGCGAAAATGTTAGAAAATGCCGTCTCTCCGTGTCTGTCTTTTGTAGCGACAAGCTAGCATGCAAAACTGTGATGAGAGGTGTACATTTTTCACAATCAGCCATCTATATAGTCAATGTTTTATATTTAATATGCAAATATGTCTATATGCTGATTGGTCTTAAGCAGCGTTGTCCAATCTTCAGCTTTTCGTTCCAATCTAGCAGGAGCCACACCTGATTCCAATTGTTGGATCCGCTGATCTTGGCTTTCAATAGACTAAAGTGTGGCTTCTGCTTAGTTAGAATGACAACCTGCAACCACCTGGCCCATTCTGGAGAAGACTGGACAACCCTGATCTAAAGCAAATAAAGACCGAGGTAAGTGCCACTTTGTGAGTTCTGAATCCGTCATGCCGACTCGACGTCACTCGGTGAACAGGGAAGGAACTGGTAGATGAGAAGACTTCCCACTGTTGACGAATGGCGATTTCAAGTTGAGGGTGCGTTTGCTTTGCGTTTTCCCGCTTGGAGGTGGGGAATTACAAGTCGCAACCTCTTCTCAAGCGCATCATTACTCTTGTCTTCTTGATGAAGGAAAGAGCCAGGCTTCCACATTCAGTGGAAAAGCAGAGACTGCCCGTGATTTTGCAAGCAGCTGTTATCTGCCTTGCTACAAAAGCTCAATGGAAGGGAAACCGCTCCCAGCCTTTTTCGGGCGTAGACCTCTTGCTGATAGGTGAACTTGGCGACCAGTACTTTATGGAAAATTTTCCAGTCACGCACAGAGTCTTATTGAGCAACGAAAGAGCCAGGCTTCCATTTTCTGTGCAAAACCAGAGGACTCCCTTTCATTTTGTAAGCAAATGTTAACTGCTTTGCTACGAAAGCACAAAAGAAGGAAATCTGCTCTGTCCAAGGTGTCGCTTTGCGGCTGTTCCTGGAGGACCTGATCCTACAGTGATGAGTGTTAGGCAAACGTGATAACCACCACACTACAGAAACCATGACAGAGCTGCGCTTCGGCTCTTGCCTATGGTCTGCTGATGAGAAGAGCACATACTTAAACTTTTGTTCAGCAGAGTTGAATTGCCTAGCATGGCATTGGTGGTATAGAGGTGAGCATAGCTGCCTTCCAAGTAGTTGACCTGCCTTTGATTCCTGGCCAATGCACGGATTGTAACTTGGAGCTACTTTATGGTAGTTGGCACAAAAGGAAGGAATCACCTACCTGAAAGTAAATGGGTCAACAGAATGTGCCATAGGCTTCTCTGCAGGCCTCCCACAACTCTTTCTGCTTCCCACTTGAATTCTTAGTGCTTCTTTGCTGTTTGTAAACACAGCATTATCCAACAGGGCACGTTTGACCCGTGAACAGGGGCGAAAATGTTAGAAAATGCCGTCTCTTCCGTGTCTGTCTTTTGTTAGCGACAAGCTAGCATGCAAACTGTGATGAGAGGTGTACATTTTCCACAATCAGCCATCTATATAGTCAATGTTTTATATTTAATAAGCAAATATGTCTATATGCTGATTGGTCTTAAGCAGCGTTGTCCAATCTTCAGCTTTCGTTCCAATCTAGCAGGAGCCACACCTGATTCCAATTGTTGGATCCGCTGATCTTGGCTTTCAATAGACTAAAGTGTGGCTTCTGCTTGGTTAGAATGACAAACTGCAACCACACTGGCCCATTCTGGAGAAGACTGGACAACCCTTATCTAAAGCAAATAAAGACCGAGGTCAGTGCCATTTTGTGAGTTCTGAATCCGTCATGCCGACTCGACGTCACTCGATGAACAGGGAAGGAACTGGTAGATGAGAAGACTTCCCACTGTTGACGAATGGCGATTTCAAGTTGAGGGTGCGTTTGCTTTGCGTTTTCCCGCTTGGAGGTGGGGAATTACAAGTCGCAACCTCTTGTCAAGCGCATCATTACTCTTGTCTTCTTGATGAAGGAAAGAGCCAGGCTTCCACATTCAGTGGAAAAGCAGAGACTGCCCGTGATTTTGCAAGCAGCTGTTATCTGCCTTGCTACAAAAGCTCAATGGAAGGGAAACCGCTCCCAGCCTTTTTCGGGCGTAGACCTCTTGCTGATAGGGTGAACTTGGCGACCAGTACTTTATGGAAAATTTTCCAGTCACGCACAGAGTCTTATTGAGCAACGAAAGAGCCAGGGCTTCCACTTTCTGTGGAAAACCAGAGACTCCCTTTCATTTTGTAAGCAAATGTTAACTGCTTTGCTACAAAAGCACAAAAGAAGGAAATCTGCTCTGTCCAAGGTGTCGCTCTCCGGCTGTTCCTGGAGGAGCTGATCCTACAGTGATGACAACCGGTCAGTTATTAAAGCAAAGTTCAAAATTGCTAGCTTGTTTCTGCCCGGTCTCAAAACAGGGACCTTTTGCATGTTAGGCAAACGTGATAACCACTACACTACAGAAACCATGACAAAGGTGTGAGTCGGCTCTTGCCTACAGTCTGCTGATGAGAAGAGCACATACTTAAACTTTTGGTCAGCAGGGTTGAACTGCCTAGTGTGGTATAGAGTTGAGCAAAGCTGCCTTCCAATCAGTTGACCCGGGTTCAATTCCTGGCCAATGCATGGATTCTAACTCGGAGCCTCTGGAGCTGCTTTATGGTAGTTGGCACAAAAAGAAAGAATCACCTACCTAAAAATTAATGGGTCCAGAGAATGTGCCATAGGCTTCTCTGCAGGCCTCCCACAACTCTTTCTGCTTCCCACTTGAATCTTAGTGCTTCTTTTTTGTTTGTAAGCACAGCATTATCCAACAGGGCACGTTTGACCCGTGAACAGGGGCGAAAATGTTAGAAAATGCCGTCTCTCCGTGTCTGTCTTTTGTTAGCGACAAGCTAGCATGCAAACTGTGATGAGAGGTGTACATTTTTCACAATCAGCCATCTATATAGTCAATGTTTTATATTTAATATGCAAATATGTCTATATGCTGATTGGTCTTAAGCAGCGTTGTCCAATCTTCAGCTTTTCGTTCCAATCTAGCAGGAGCCACACCTGATTCCAATTGTTGGATCCGCTGATCTTGGCTTTCAATAGACTAAAGTGTGGCTTCTGCTTAGTTAGAATGACAACCTGCAACCACACTGGCCCATTCTGGAGAAGACTGGACAACCCTGATCTAAAGCAAATAAAGACCGAGGTAAGTGCCACTTTGTGAGTTCTGAATCCGTCATGCCGACTCGACGTCACTCGGTGAACAGGGAAGGAACTGGTAGATGAGAAGACTTCCCACTGTTGACGAATGGCGATTTCAAGTTGAGGGTGCGTTTGCTTTGCGTTTTTCCCGCTTGGAGGTGGGGAATTACAAGTCGCAACCTCTTCTCAAGCGCATCATTACTCTTGTCTTCTTGATGAAGGAAAGAGCCAGGCTTCCACATTCAGTGGAAAAGCAGAGACTGCCCGTGATTTTGCAAGCAGCTGTTATCTGCCTTGCTACAAAAGCTCAATGGAAGGGAAACCGCTCCAGCCTTTTTCGGGCGTAGACCTCTTGCTGATAGGTGAACTTGGCGACCAGTACTTTATGGAAATTTTCCAGTCACGCACAGAGTCTTATTGAGCAACGAAAGAGCCAGGCTTCCATTTCTGTGCAAAACCAGAGACTCCCTTCATTTTGTAAGCAAATGTTAACTGCTTTGCTACGAAAGCACAAAAGAAGGAAATTCTGCTCTGTCCAAGGTGTCGCTTTGCGGCTGTTCCTGGAGGACCTGATCCTACAGTGATGAGTGTTAGGCAAACGTGATAACCACCACACTACAGAAACCATGACAGAGCTGCGCTTCGGCTCTTGCCTATGGTCTGCTGATGAGAAGAGCACATACTTAAACTTTTGTTCAGCAGAGTTGAATTGCCTAGCGTGGTATAGAGGTGAGCATAGCTGCCTTCCAAGTAGTTGACCTGCGTTTGATTCCTGGCCAATGCACGGATTGTAACTCGGAGCTTCTGGAGCTACTTTATGGTAGTTGGCACAAAAGGAAGGAATCACCTACCTGAAAGTAAATGGGTCAACAGAATGAGCCATAGGCTTCTCTGCAGGCCTCCCACAACTCTTTCTGCTTCCCACTTGAATTCTTAGTGCTTCTTTGCTGTTTGTAAGCACACCATTATCCAACAGGGCACGTTTGACCCGTGAACAGGGGCGAAAATGTTAGAAAATGCCGTCTCTCCGTGTCTGTCTTTTGTTAGCGACAAGCTAGCATGCAAACTGTGATGAGAGGTGTACATTTTCCACAATCAGCCATCTATATAGTCAATGTTTTATATTTAATAAGCAAATATGTCTATATGCTGATTGGTCTTAAGCAGCGTTGTCCAATCTTCAGCTTTTCGTTCCAATCTAGCAGGAGGCACACCTGATTCCAATTGTTGGATCCGTTGATCTTGGCTTTCAATAGACTAAAGTGTGGCTTCTGCTTGGTTAGAATGACAACCTGCAACCACTCTGGCCCATTCTGGAGAAGACTGGACAACCCTTATCTAAAGCAAATAAAGACCGAGGTCAGTGCCACTTTGTGAGTTCTGAATCCGTCATGCCGACTCGACGTCACTCGGTGAACAGGGAAGGAACTGGTAGATGAGAAGACTTCCCACTGTTGACGAATGGCGATTTCAAGTTGAGGGTGCGTTTGCATTGCGTTTTCCGGCTTGGAGGTGGGGAATTACAAGTCGCTACCTCGTGTCAAGCGCATCAGTACTCTTCTCTTCTTGATGAAGGAAAGAGCCAGGCTTCCACATTCTGTGGAAAAGCAGAGATTGCCCGTGATTTTGCAAGCAGCTGTTATCTGCCTTGCTACAAAAGCTCAATGGAAGGGAAACCGCTCCCAGCCTTTTTCGGGCGTAGACCTCTTGCTGATAGGTGAACTTGGCGACCAGTACTTTATGGAAAATTTTCCAGTCACGCACAGAGTCTTATTGAGCAACGAAAGAGCCAGGCTTCCACTTTCTGTGGAAAACCAGAGACTCCCTTTCATTTTGTAAGCAAATGTTAACTGCTTTGCTACGAAAGCACAAAAGAAGGAAATCTGCTCTGTCCAAGGTGTCGCTTTGCGGCTGTTCCTGGAGGACCTGATCCTACAGTGATGAGTGTTAGGCAAACGTGATAACCACCACACTACAGAAACCATGACAGAGCTGCGCTTCGGCTCTTGCCTATGGTCTGCTGATGAGAAGAGCACATACTTAAACTTTTGTTCAGCAGAGTTGAATTGCCTAGCATGGCATTGGTGGTATAGAGGTGAGCATAGCTGCCTTCCAAGTAGTTGACCTGCCTTTGATTCCTGGCCAATGCACGGATTGTAACTCGGAGCTTCTGGGGCTACTTTATGGTAGTTGGCACAAAAGGAAGGAATCACCTACCTGAAAGTAAATGGGTCAACAGAATGTGCCATAGGCTTCTCTGCAGGCCTCCCACAACTCTTTCTGCTTCCCACTTGAATTCTTAGTGCTTCTTTGCTGTTTGTAAGCACACCATTATCCAACAGGGCACGTTTGACCCGTGAACAGGGGCGAAAATGTTAGAAAATGCCGTCTCTCCGTGTCTGTCTTTTGTTAGCGACAAGCTAGCATGCAAACTGTGATGAGAGGTGTACATTTTCCACAATCAGCCATCTATATAGTCAATGTTTTATATTTAATAAGCAAATATGTCTATATGCTGATTGGTCTTAAGCAGCGTTGTCCAATCTTCAGCTTTTCGTTCCAATCTAGCAGGAGGCACACCTGATTCCAATTGTTGGATCCACTGATCTTGGCTTTCAATAGACTAAAGTGTGGCTTCTGCTTGGTTAGAATGACAACCTGCAACCACTCTGGCCCATTCTGGAGAAGACTGGACAACCCTTATCTAAAGCAAATAAAGACCGAGGTCAGTGCCACTTTGTGAGTTCTGAATCCGTCATGCCGACTCGACGTCACTCGGTGAACAGGGAAGGAACTGGTAGATGAGAAGACTTCCCACTGTTGACGAATGGCGATTTCAAGTTGAGGGTGCGTTTGCATTGCGTTTTCCGGCTTGGAGGTGGGGAATTACAAGTCGCTACCTCGTGTCAAGCGCATCAGTACTCTTGTCTTCTTGATGAAGGAAAGAGCCAGGCTTCCACATTCAGTGGAAAAGCAGAGATTGCCCGTGATTTTGCAAGCAGCTGTTATCTGCCTTGCTACAAAAGCTCAATGGAAGGGAAACCGCTCCCAGCCTTTTTCGGGCGTAGACCTCTTGCTGATAGGTGAACTTGGCGACCAGTACTTTATGGAAAATTTTCCAGTCACGCACAGAGTCTTATTGAGCAACGAAAGAGCCAGGCTTCCACTTTCTGTGGAAAACCAGAGACTCCCTTTCATTTTGTAAGCAAATGTTAACTGCTTTGCTACAAAAGCACAAAAGAAGGAAATCTGCTCTGTCCAAGGTGTCGCTTTCCGGCTGTTCCTGGAGGAGCTGATCCTACAGTGATGACAACCGGTCAGTTATTAAAGCAAAGTTCAAAATTGCTAGCTTGTTTCTGGCCGGTCTCGAACCAGGGACCTTTTGCGTGTTAGGCAAACGTGATAACCACTACACTACAGAAACCATGACAAAGGTATTAGTCGACTCTTCCCTACAGTCTGCTGATGAGAAGAGCACATACTTAAACTTTTGTGCAGCAGGGTTGAATTGCCTAGCGTGGTATAGAGGTGAGCATAGCTGCCTTCCAAGTAGTTGACCTGCGTTTGATTCCTGGCCAATGCACGGATTGTAACTCGGAGCTTCTGGAGCTACTTTATGGTAGTTGGCACAAAAGGAAGGAATCACCTACCTGAAAGTAAATGGGTCAACAGAATGTGCCATAGGCTTCTCTGCAGGCCTCCCACAACTCTTTCTGCTTCCCACTTGAATTCTTAGTGCTTCTTTGCTGTTTGTAAGCACACCATTATCCAACAGGGCACGTTTGACCCGTGAACAGGGGCGAAAATGTTAGAAAATGCCGTCTCTCCGTGTCTGTCTTTTGTTAGCGACAAGCTAGCATGCAAACTGTGATGAGAGGTGTACATTTTCCACAATCAGCCATCTATATAGTCAATGTTTTATATTTAATAAGCAAATATGTCTATATGCTGATTGGTCTTAAGCAGCGTTGTCCAATCTTCAGCTTTTCGTTCCAATCTAGCAGGAGGCACACCTGATTCCAATTGTTGGATCCGTTGATCTTGGCTTTCAATAGACTAAAGTGTGGCTTCTGCTTGGTTAGAATGACAACCTGCAACCACTCTGGCCCATTCTGGAGAAGACTGGACAACCCTTATCTAAAGCAAATAAAGACCGAGGTCAGTGCCACTTTGTGAGTTCTGAATCCGTCATGCCGACTCGACGTCACTCGGTGAACAGGGAAGGAACTGGTAGATGAGAAGACTTCCCACTGTTGACGAATGGCGATTTCAAGTTGAGGGTGCGTTTGCATTGCGTTTTCCGGCTTGGAGGTGGGGAATTACAAGTCGCTACCTCGTGTCAAGCGCATCAGTACTCTTCTCTTCTTGATGAAGGAAAGAGCCAGGCTTCCACATTCTGTGGAAAAGCAGAGATTGCCCGTGATTTTGCAAGCAGCTGTTATCTGCCTTGCTACAAAAGCTCAATGGAAGGGAAACCGCTCCCAGCCTTTTTCGGGCGTAGACCTCTTGCTGATAGGTGAACTTGGCGACCAGTACTTTATGGAAAATTTTCCAGTCACGCACAGAGTCTTATTGAGCAACGAAAGAGCCAGGCTTCCACTTTCTGTGGAAAACCAGAGACTCCCTTTCATTTTGTAAGCAAATGTTAACTGCTTTGCTACGAAAGCACAAAAGAAGGAAATCTGCTCTGTCCAAGGTGTCGCTTTGCGGCTGTTCCTGGAGGACCTGATCCTACAGTGATGAGTGTTAGGCAAACGTGATAACCACCACACTACAGAAACCATGACAGAGCTGCGCTTCGGCTCTTGCCTATGGTCTGCTGATGAGAAGAGCACATACTTAAACTTTTGTTCAGCAGAGTTGAATTGCCTAGCATGGCATTGGTGGTATAGAGGTGAGCATAGCTGCCTTCCAAGTAGTTGACCTGCCTTTGATTCCTGGCCAATGCACGGATTGTAACTCGGAGCTTCTGGGGCTACTTTATGGTAGTTGGCACAAAAGGAAGGAATCACCTACCTGAAAGTAAATGGGTCAACAGAATGTGCCATAGGCTTCTCTGCAGGCCTCCCACAACTCTTTCTGCTTCCCACTTGAATTCTTAGTGCTTCTTTGCTGTTTGTAAGCACACCATTATCCAACAGGGCACGTTTGACCCGTGAACAGGGGCGAAAATGTTAGAAAATGCCGTCTCTCCGTGTCTGTCTTTTGTTAGCGACAAGCTAGCATGCAAACTGTGATGAGAGGTGTACATTTTCCACAATCAGCCATCTATATAGTCAATGTTTTATATTTAATAAGCAAATATGTCTATATGCTGATTGGTCTTAAGCAGCGTTGTCCAATCTTCAGCTTTTCGTTCCAATCTAGCAGGAGGCACACCTGATTCCAATTGTTGGATCCACTGATCTTGGCTTTCAATAGACTAAAGTGTGGCTTCTGCTTGGTTAGAATGACAACCTGCAACCACTCTGGCCCATTCTGGAGAAGACTGGACAACCCTTATCTAAAGCAAATAAAGACCGAGGTCAGTGCCACTTTGTGAGTTCTGAATCCGTCATGCCGACTCGACGTCACTCGGTGAACAGGGAAGGAACTGGTAGATGAGAAGACTTCCCACTGTTGACGAATGGCGATTTCAAGTTGAGGGTGCGTTTGCATTGCGTTTTCCGGCTTGGAGGTGGGGAATTACAAGTCGCTACCTCGTGTCAAGCGCATCAGTACTCTTGTCTTCTTGATGAAGGAAAGAGCCAGGCTTCCACATTCAGTGGAAAAGCAGAGATTGCCCGTGATTTTGCAAGCAGCTGTTATCTGCCTTGCTACAAAAGCTCAATGGAAGGGAAACCGCTCCCAGCCTTTTTCGGGCGTAGACCTCTTGCTGATAGGTGAACTTGGCGACCAGTACTTTATGGAAAATTTTCCAGTCACGCACAGAGTCTTATTGAGCAACGAAAGAGCCAGGCTTCCACTTTCTGTGGAAAACCAGAGACTCCCTTTCATTTTGTAAGCAAATGTTAACTGCTTTGCTACAAAAGCACAAAAGAAGGAAATCTGCTCTGTCCAAGGTGTCGCTTTCCGGCTGTTCCTGGAGGAGCTGATCCTACAGTGATGACAACCGGTCAGTTATTAAAGCAAAGTTCAAAATTGCTAGCTTGTTTCTGCCCGGTCTCGAACCAGGGACCTTTTGCGTGTTAGGCAAACGTGATAACCACTACACTACAGAAACCATGACAAAGGTATTAGTCGACTCTTCCCTACAGTCTGCTGATGAGAAGAGCACATACTTAAACTTTTGTGCAGCAGGGTTGAACCGCCTAGTGTGGCATTGGTGGTATAGAGGTGAGCATAGCTGCCTTCCGAGCAGTTGACCCGGGTTTGATTCCCGGCCAATGCACGGATTCTAACTCGGAGCCTCTGGAGCTGCTTTATGGTAGTTGGCACAAAAAGAAGGAATCACCTACCTAAAAATTAATGGGTCAAGAGAATGTGCCATAGGCTTCTCTGCAGGCCTCCCACAACTCTTTCTGCTTCCCACTTGAATTCTTAGTGCTTCTTTGCTGTTTGTAAGCACACCATTATCCAACAGGGCACGTTTGACCCGTGAACAGGGGCGAAAATGTTAGAAAATGCCGTCTCTCCGTGTCTGTCTTTTGTTAGCGACAAGCTAGCATGCAAACTGTGATGAGAGGTGTACATTTTTCACAATCAGCCATCTATATAGTCAATGTTTTATATTTGACAAGCAAATATGTCTATATGCTGATTGGTCTTAAGCAGCGTTGTCCAATCTTCAGCTTTTCGTTCCAATCTAGCAGGAGCCACACCTGATTCCAATTGTTGGATCCGCTGATCTTGGCTTTCAATAGACTAAAGTGTGGCTTCTGCTTGGTTAGAATGACAACCTGCAACCACACTGGCCCATTCTGGAGAAGACTGGACAACCCTGATCTAAAGCAAATAAAGACCGAGGTCAGTGCCACTTTGTGAGTTCTGAATCCGTCATGCCGACTCGACGTCACTCGGTGAACAGGGAAGGAACTGGTAGATGAGAAGACTTCCCACTGTTGACGAATGGCGATTTCAAGTTGAGGGTGCGTTTGCATTGCGTTTTCCGGCTTGGAGGTGGGGAATTACAAGTCGCTACCTCTTCTCAAGCGCATCATTACTCTTGTCTTCTTGATGAAGGAAAGAGCCAGGCTTCCACATTCAGTGGAAAAGCAGAGACTGCCCGTGATTTTGCAAGCAGCTGTTATCTGCCTTGCTACAAAAGCTCAATGGAAGGGAAACCGCTCCGAGCCTTTTTCGGGCGTAGACCTCTTGCTGATAGGTGAACTTGGCGACCAGTACTTTATGGAAAATTTCCCAGTCACGCACACAGTCTTATTGAGCAACGAAAGAGCCAGGCTTCCATTTTCTGTGGAAAACCAGAGACTCCCTTTCATTTTGTAAGCAAATGTTAACTGCTTTGCTACAAAAGCACAAAAGAAGGAAATCTGCTGTTGTGCATAAAAAATGTCATAAAATAAACATAAGGGAGAAGAAGGAAAAACGGGCACCTAGACACATAGAAGCGGGATTAGGCGGACATTGACAGATTGGAATTACGAGCAATTTAAGAGCAGTAATAGTCAAAAAAAAGTCAAAAAGAAGTGTACGAGCTGAGGAGTGCTAAAAACACACACACACACACTCGTGCAGTCAAGGGCGGGCAAGTAGACACAACATACATAAACACACACTCTCTTTTCCTCATACACACACATGAATAACTTTAATAATATCTTATAGTAATAGAGAAACTCTATAAAAAAACAGAATAGTAGGATATGCAGGACAGTAGAACTGTAATGATATTAAGAAGTTGGAAGTACAGTAAACCGCTTTTCAAGTAGTATAAATATATATAAAATAAGAAATATAGTGCAAATATGAAAATAAATTATAAACGAGAAATACAGGAAAAAAAGGAAAATATAACTTACTCATGATTCAGATGGTGAAGATTCTCGTCTCGCAAGGAAAGCCTTAATTTTTAGAGAACCATGAAGAAAGCCAGTTATAAGGGTGGCTGCCCCCCCCCCTCGAGATAACGATAAGACCAAGGTCCCTCCCGGTTGTTTAGTCGTCTTGCTTACGTCATTTTTTTAACCTAGGGAAATGAGAATCTTGGTTTTTGAAAACCTAGGGAATTGGGAATCCTGGTTTTTGAAAACCTAGGTAAATAGAAACACTGGGTTTTTGTTTCCTGGGTTGTTGGAAATGCCTGGGTTCTGATTTTATGTGTAAAGTAAAACCCCTGGTTTCAATTCTATGGGTAAGTGAAATAGGCCTTTTCTGGAAACCTATGGGTTATCTAGTGTGTAAATACAGTATAAATACTGGAGCTTAAGCTCAGGGTATTGGGGATCACTTTTGAGAATTCTCATCGGTGTGGATCTCGTGTGGTGGAATGGAACAATAAAGCTGGACCCTTGCTTCTTCTCACTCACGGCTGGTGTGTTTTTTCTATCTCCAACTGGGCTCAGAGGTAGATGTGAGTATTGGCTTCTAAGTTGAGTTTTAAATGTTTTTGGGTAATAGGCTAAATTCGAGCCAACACCACTTTTTGGCCCCGTACACGCCTGATTATTGCTGTTAATGCTAAATAACATAAGCTGAAATTTTAAATATTGATGTTAAAACACTGAAATGAGGGCCCCATCCCTATATTTTGTCTAGGATCCGACAAATCACTAAATCTGTCCTTGTGCTAGCCACTACACCACCACATAGGACACAAGTTTTATTTTATACATTTACAAAATATATAATTTATTTTAAAAAATTTGTATGATTTGCATTTTTATGCTATAATATTTGTGATTTTATGTGAAACTATTATAAACAGGTGTCACTCAAGTGAATTAAATGATGTAGATAATGACTGAATCCTACTCTATGGACCCTTAGTCTCTGTATAAGAGGATTTCACTGGAGATGAAGTAATAGATTTAAACTCTATGTAGAGCGCTCTCTCGTGGCTCCACCCACCACACACGTTCGAACCAATCATATTATCCTCCCTGGCGTCCGTGGGCGTGGCTAACCGCGTCTGTCTGTTAAAGGTAGCAGGTTGTACATGGCGAGCGGGTTACTCACTGAGGACTGGTGATTGGTGTAATGGAAGCCGTCTCTGAACCGCATTTAATGACGGAGAATTACAGAATTGGAGAGAAAACGCAGCACTGAGCAACTTGTAGACTTAACACCCGACTGTAGGTGGCTAGGTGAACGCGTTTGGCCTTATTTATTCGCTAAGCTGCTAGCTTGTTAGCTCTGCGGCTGTTTTGGTATAAAGTACTAACTTGAGTTAACTCGGTGGGAGTTTATTTAGCGCCGGATAAACGGTGAACTAGTTAGTTTAGTAAATCTGACGCTTCTCGGGAACTTGTAGTTTATCCGCCTCGCTGTCTGGGTGACGCAGAGAGCAACTGTTTACCAAGTGACCTTATTTTCAGTGCTTTTTGAACTGTCTCTCAGCCCTAAGTAGTTCCGCGGTATTTGTGTGGAATTGGGATGAGCGTCTAGTTAAAGGGTTGATGTCTCGCTGGCGCAGTGATTTGTTCTTTAGGAGTGTTTTTCTCTTGAACAGCTCTCTGTGTGGAGACTTGAGGTAGTTCTGTAGTCACAGGTGCACAAATCAGTCACACAGCTCCAGCTCCACCTGCGCCTCTCGCAGGGAAACGGTTTCTGTGCACTGGCTCCGTCCCAAATCACCTTGTATGGAATCTCTATCTCTAGCGCACTAGGTGCGGTAGACACTCCATTCGTTCGTGTGTAGTGTACCTAGATACGCAGTCGTGCAGGATTTGGGCACAGGCCATGCTAATGAAACATCATCCATTTCAAATCAAGTTGCTATTGTTAAACACTTCACTAAAACCTGTATGGAAACGTTACTCTTCAGTTGTTCTATAAGCGCAATTTCAACCAAATACCGTGGAGTGTAAAAGTTTGTACCCCCTTTTGGTTTCTTTTGGACGGAAGGGTGTTAAATGTCCTAAACACTACAAAATTTGACTGCAAGTAGAAGTTAATTTTATTATCAGACTCAGATATCCATGTTAATATTTTCAATACTGATCATTAGTGTTAAATGACTTGATTTTGTGGTCAGTAAACCGTTTTTGCGTTGATTTTGATGTATGTTTTGGATCACTGTCCTGCTGGAAGATCCAACCACGGCACATTTTAATCTTTCTGGCAGAGGCAGTCAGGTTTTTATTTAATATCCATGTATCCTAACAATATGTCCAGGTCCTCTGGCAGAAAAACATTCCCAAAACATTAAAGATCCACCACCATATTTAACCGTGGGCATGAGGTACTTTTCCGTATGGCTACCTATCTGTGTGCTTCAAAACCACCTCTGGTGTTTATTACCAAAAAGCTCTATTCTGGTTTCATCTGACCATAGAACCCGATCCCATTTGAAGTTCCAGTAGTGTCTGGCCAACTGAAGACACCTGAGTGTGTTTTTGGATGAGAGTAGAGGCTTTTTTCTTGAAACCCTTCCAACAACTTGTGGTGATGTAGGTGACTTCATATTGTAGTTTTGGAGACTTTCTGACCCCAAGACACAACTAACTCCTGCAATTCTCCAGCTGTGATCCTTGGAGATGTTTTGTCCACTCGAACCGTCCTCTTCAGTGTGTTGAGACGATATAGACACGCGTCCAATTCCAGGTTAATTCATAACATTTCCAGTTGACTGGAACTTCTTAATTATTGTCCTGATGGTGGAAATGGGCATTTTCGATGCTTGTGCTATTTTCTTATAGACACTTCCCATTTTGTGAAGCTCAACAACCTTTTGCTGCACATCACAGCTACAGTGGTGCTTGAAAGTTTGTGAACCCTTTAACGTTTTCTATATTTCTACATAAATAACAAGATTTTCAGACAAGTCCTAAAACTACTCAAAGAGAACCCATTTAAACAAACGTGACACATGTTATACTTGGTCATTTATTTATTGCAGAAAATAATCCAATATTACATATCTGGGAGTGGCAAAAATATGTGAACCTTTTGCCTTCAGTATCTGATCTGACCCCCTTGTGCAGCAATAACTGCAACTAATCATTTCCAGTAACTGTTTATTAGTCCTGCACATGGGCTTGGACATCAGTTTTGGCCATTCCAAACCAATAACCTTATTGTTCTTTAACCATTATTTCTTTTGGGCCATTGTCTTATTGCATGCCCCACTTTCTCTTGAGATTCAGTTCAGTTCCTGGGTTCATTCTTGCCCTGCGTTTGGGGAACTCACCACTACACTAATTATAATCTTTCAGATAGCTTGGAGATTTAGTACGTGTAGACCTTCTCAACTCGGGGTTTTCCATCCCAAGGAAAGTTTCTGATGCAGCCACTTCAGAAGTTCCTCCCAGTTTTTGTTTGTGACTTTCCTCAGAGAATGAAGAACCTGAGTCTTTTGTAGAATGCGCTGGAATGGCAACATCTGGCCGTGAAGTGTCTTACAACACTGGTGCTACGGATGTTGCATTGTGCCCATCTCTCACCTGATCAATATGTCAGTGCACTACCTGCCCACTTCCCAATGCTACTGTGCACCATACAGGACCAGTCTTTTTCTGAACTGTTCCTGGAATAAAAGTAGGTCCAGAGCTGAAGTTCCTAGTATACACTGGGTCACCCACCACGAGATATCTTTCCTTTGCATGTTGGTCATGGTACCATTTTTCTCAATTATTTGTATCTCAATGTAGACCAGTTTCCTTCCACACAGCCGATTAGCGGCTGATTTGCCAGTGGTCGACTGTGGCGTCGTTCGGTGACTGAACAGCACTCTGCCTAGCTTTTTCAATGGACTCTCCAGCACTCTTTTCATCAGGGTTTTGAATGTTTGAACGGCCCTTTCAGCCAGACCACTGGAAGATGCATGGTAGGGTGCTGTGCTTGTGTTTAATTCCGTTTCTTTCCATAAACTCTTGGAATTCAGCACTGGTAAAAAACAAAAAAACTGCTATGGTCTGACATCACTACTTCTGGTATCCTGTGTTGGCTAAAGGTTTGTCTTAAGCACTGAATGGTAACTGTGGATGTAGACTTGATTAACAGATAAGCCTCTATCCATTTTGAGAATGCTTCTACCACGATCAAGAACATTCTACCCATCCACGGTGCACCGTAATCAATGTGAATCCTTCTCCATGGCTGCTCTGGTATCTCTCACGCATGCAGTGGCGCGTTTGCCGGAGCGTTTCTGTTTTCCTGACAGACTGCACACAATTTGACCAATGCTTCCACCTCTGCATCCAAGTGTGGCAACCACATATAGCTACGCACCAGGCCTTTCATCCTGGTAATTCCCGGATGGGTTTCGTGTAGATGTCTTAGAAGAGCCGCGGAGGTGGAACCACTCCGCGAGTCCCCCATAAAACTAAGCTTCCCTGTATGCAGAGTTCATCCTATTTCCTTACATATTAGGGATGTCATGATACCAAAAATCTAGTCGTTGGTAACGATACCACCAAAAGTACACATGCTCAGTACCATGGTGTGATTTTTTTTTTTTTAAATAACTCAGAGAATTAAAAAAAAAAAAAAAAACTAAAATTAAAAACTCCTGGAGGGCATCCTCCTCTGGCTGATACTGGGAGAGAGAGAGAGGGAGAGAGAGGGGGGGGGGGGGGGAGAGAGAGAGAGAGAGAGAGAGAGATTTTGATTTTAGTTCAAACACTGTCTGACCATGACTAATAAGTGCTAAGGTGCACTCCTGAATGCACACACACCCCTTATACTCTGAATGCAGGCATTAGTTTAAATTCACTGATATGGTGTCAGGATAAAAAGATTTATTAAAAGCATGAACATGTGAATAATTATTAGTGACATTAGGCTACATTTAGCTGACAGGACACGGGCTGAATGGAGATGCATGGTGGTCCATTAGGAGGTAGTTTATAACACTGCAATGCGTTAGCGTTTAACAAATAACTGGATATCTCAAACATTACATGGAGCATAATGTTAGCTGATTTCACGGCTACAATGCCAGCTGTCTCAAACATAATATAGGACCTGTCTTTCGACTGTAATCCTATGGCATTAATTTTGTGACATAAAAATATCTCTACTTCTCCCAAGGACTCGCACTTGCTCCTTCTTTGCCTCAGTCCACTCTTTTCTATCCTACTTAGTACCTCATCCAAGTTCTGCAGATGTTCATTAGCCCCTGAGACTAGAATGCAATCCAGATAAACTGTGACGCATGTGATGTCTTGCAGAATCCCTTCTATTGTGTGCTGGAAGATCGCTGGACTTGAAGCAACTCCAAATGGTGGCCTGTTGTAAGTACATAATCCCTTGTGCATGTTGATTGTAACGTACTTATTGGAATTTTTGTACAGTATTATCTTCTGATGCGCATGGGTCATGTCCTGTTTGGAAATTCTTTCCTCCTGCCGACTGAGCAAATAAATCTTCTACCTTGGGAATTGGATACTGCTCCACACTAGAGCTGGATTTACTGCAAATTTATAATCCCTACAAGTTGGGGTAGAACCATCAGTTTTCTGACTGGAACAATGGGAGCTGCCCACTCTGCAAACTGCATTGGTTCAATGATCTTGTCTTCCACCAGCCTCTGGAGTTCTCTCTCCAGTAGTGGACCCAACTCTTCTTTGAACACTTTGGATTGTCTCTCCAATACGTTAGCCAATTTATGACCTGGTACATTTGCTACTGTATTTACAAGCTGAGGCAACAAATGATTTCTAAACCCCCCCCTCCCCCCCCAAATATTTGAATGTTGAATGTTTGAATTTTACCAAAATGAAGCTCGTTTAACCGCATGTTTATTCCTTACATAATACATATTAAACGCAAAGCATGTAGGGGTTCTACATGCATATAGTATTTGCACAATCAATAACCTATTAGAGTAATACATTGTCGTATATAAACTTGATTTTGTGTTTGTGTCTGCAGTGTCCAAAGCCCAGGCTGACCCCCCACCCCTTCAACCTTTGCAGCAATGCTGGCAGCACTATTTCCCAAAGACAACCTCTGGATATGACGCTGAGCACGTGCAATCAACTTCTTCTTTGGTCGACCATGGCGAGGCCTGTTCTGAGTGGAACCTGTCCTGTTAAACCGCTGTATGGTCTTGGCCACCGTGCTGCAGCTCAGTGTCAGGGTCTTCGTAATCTTCTTAAAGCCTAGGCCATTTTTATGTAGAGCAAGAATTCTTTTTTTTCACATCCTCAGAGAGTTCTTTGCCTTGAGGTGCCATGTCGAACTTCCAGTGACCAGTATGAGGGAGTGTGAGAGTGATGACACCAAATTTTACACACCTGCTCCCCATTCACACCTGAGACCTTGTAACACTAACAAGTCACATGACACCGGGGAGGGAAAATGGCTAATTGGGCCCGATTTGGACATTTTTACTTGGGGGTGTACTCACTTTTGTTGCCAGCGGTTTAGACATTGTGTGTTGAGTTATTTTGAGGAGACAGCAAATTTACACTGCTACACAAGCTGTACACTCACTACTTTACACTGTAGCAAAGTGTCATTTCTTCAGTGTTGTCACATGAAAAGATATCATCAAATATTTACAAAAATGTGAGGGGAGTTCTCACTTTATTGTGAAATACTGTACATCTTTTTATTTACTTTAATATTTATTCATAGTGTGTGTGTGTTTGTTTTTATATATATAAAATAGATAGAGCGAGCGAGCAACGGTAGCGTGTCTGACTCCAGATCAGAAGGTTGCGTGTTCAAATCACGTCGGGGTCATTCAATGCACTGGAGTGAGATCTACCATTTGATCTTGAAAATCTCTCTTAATGTCCAGGGAAGGGAAACCAGGCAGGTTATCCCTTTAAAGGGCTCGTGCCTTGTCCTCTGAAAGAGCTCTTGCCCAGATGTCAGACACTAGTCGCAACAGTCACAGCCCACCACCTGTCTCCGAGTTCCAATGCGTCTTGATCACCACGCCGATGAACAAGTATGCCTTGCACCATGATGCGCTGTAGGCTTCGAGCTGGGACCTCGTGGCGCAACGGAAGTGCGTCTGACTCCAGATCAGGAGGTTCAAATCACGTCGCGGTCATTCAATGTGCTCTTTTTCACACAGACCCATGATTTTCTGCGCAGTCTAATAAGGATGCTGTTATATGGACTCCAATCTCTATGATGACCACCCATGTCTTTGTCAACTTCATGCTAAAAGGTAACAAAGCTTAGGTAGCAACACTCTCACCTAGTAACCATTAGTAACTTGACAACCTGCTGAATGTTTACCCTTAGTTTGCCCATTTTGCTTGCTGAACAAAACATGCTGGAAAGAGGCACCTTAGATGGTTTCACTGGACCTCTCAGAGGATCTGGAGGGTACTACAACACCCAAACAGGGACTGTTTGACTGTGTGAACCCTGGACCCTCAGATTAAAAGTCTGATGCTCTACCGACTGAGCTACCTGGGCTCGAGGAGAGAGAGAGAGCGCACTTTACCCTCGAGCTTGTAGGTCAGGCCTGTGGACGCTCTCGTTCAACGGTTCTCACAGACATAAATGGTGCTCAGCCCTTGGCTTGGAAAGGGCGCATCCCATCTGGTTCTCATGGCTTTCTACAAACTATTAACACAGCTCAGCACCACTATTCAAGGATACAAACCAACAGGGTTCAACCACGGCTCTGTCCTTCATACTTCTTTACCCACTGACTGCCTGCAGTCTGAGACATACAAAGAGACAAGGTTCTTGTGAAACCTGTAAAATGGTGACGTTAACCAAGAGAATGTTGAACTTTGGTCCTATCTATTATGTTGGCCAGTTTCTAAGTTGAGATCAACTTAACCCCAGTGCTTTCTGTTTAACGACCTTGTTCGTATTTTTGTTTACAACTAGCACACTTTTGACCAGCATGTCGCTTGGAAATCGTTACCAGCATAACTCTTGTTCGTAAGGCTCACTCTGGAGGCTTGTCTTGGTTCAAGGAATGCCTTCGTGTCATGGTATGAGAACAAGTAGAATAGCATCAGCATTTTTAATTAAACTTGGCTTTTCTGCACAAGGAGACCAAAATTTCTAACAAACACGTTAATTCCACACCACAGACTGACGTGTAATCTTGGCTCTGTATGCCTCGCAAAAAGCAGGTTCACGCCACCTTTGCCACTGATTGCCCATCGTCTGACACGTATAATGACACAAAGGCCTCGTACAAATGGTAAATGTGTGAAGTTACCCAGAAGAAGGCTGAACCATGGTTCTATCGCATAGGCAGTTGAGTCCCTGAGTTGCGCTTCAGGTATAAGTTGTCCACGCTTCACTCTCACGCACTGGGGTGAGATCTACCATTTGATCTTGAAAATCTCCCTTAATGTCCAGGGAAGGGAAACCAGGCAGGTTATCCCTTTAAAGGGCTCGTGCCTTGTCCTCTGAAAGAGCTCTTGCCCAGATGTCAGACACTAGTCGCAACAGTCACAGCCCACCACCTGTCTCCGAGTTCCAATGCGTCTTGAGCGCCACACCGATGAACAAGTATGCGTTGCACCATGGTGCGCTGTAGTTTTTGCGATGGGACCTCGTGGGAAAAGAAGGTCAGATCAGAAGGTTGTGTGTTCAAATCTCGTCGGGGTCATTGAATGTGCTCTTTTTCACACAGACCCATGATTTTCTGCGCAGTCTAATAAGGATGCTGTTATATGGACTCCAATCTCTATGATGACCACCCATGTCTTTGTCAACTTCATGCTAAAAGGTAACAAAGCTTAGGTAGCAACACTCTCACCTAGTAACCATTAGTAACTTGACAACCTGCTGAATGTTTCCTTAGTTTGCCCATTTTGCTTGCTGAACAAAACATGCTTGAAAGAGGCACCTTAGATGGTTTCACTGGACCTCTCAGAAGATTTGGAGGGTACTACAACACCCAAACAGGGACTTGAACCCTGGACCCTCAGATTAAAAGTCTGATGCTATATATTTATATATAAATGAAATATATATATATATATATATATATATATATATATATATATATATATATATATATATATATATATATTTCATTAGAAAAAGTGCAGTACATTTTCATGGTACGGTCAGTACTGTTTATTTTTGTAATAAAGTGAACTTAATTTTTCCACTGAGTGTTATATTTTCATTCAGTAGTAATCGGTTATTAGTAGGTGCTACCCGACTTATCGGTTATCGGCATCTGTAAGATCCACTGTCGATCAGCCTTTAAAATAGATTAATGTGTATGACATGATCTTCTTTAATTAATAAAGAAATGCGCTTGTTGACAACTTGCTGTGGTATAAGGGGAATAAAACACTTCAGAATGTGCAGTTCTACTTTAGGGTGATAACGGTCACTCCACTTCATTGGATTGTTGACTGTTTTCCTATAACCGTATGTTTATTCCTTACATAAATTAAACACAAAGCATGTAGGTGTTCTACATGCATGTAGTATTTGTACAATCAATAACCTATTAGAGTAATACATTGTGGTATATAAACTGAACTTTGTGTTTGATGTGTCTGCAGTGCCCAAAGCCCGTGGTGGTGGCAGTGCATGGCGGTTGTGTATAAGCAGGTCTGTTGGGACTGTTAAGTACCATCATCTCATACACTCACCACAACTCTGGGAAGTTCCATCCATATTGTTTGCTGTCACTTTTCCTGCAAAGCTTTAACCATCAGAGAGTTATCTTTTACTGGGGCTTTTAGCTGCAGGAGACTGAATTACTAAGTTTTTTTTTGTGGATCTGATTTCTTCTTTCGCAGGAGTGGATCTAATCACAGCCTGTGATATTCGTCTGTGCACACAGGATGCCTGGTTTCAGGTGAAGGTATGAGGAACATTAACTTGCCATACATTGCTTGCTTACATGTTTACACCAAGATCTGTAAACAAGCTATTTTTGTCCATATGATCATATATAGAGATAGTAAGTGATGAGAAGATAAGAATGGGCTGATTGTTCTGACTCATACAAGCCCCTATGAAAGAGTTGACCACAAGGGGGCACACTCTGAACAATTATTTACATTTGCAGTTTGTTGAAGATTAAATAAACCACAGTGAGCATCAGATGTCTGGTTTTAATACAAAGTTTTATGATGAACTATTTTATGATATTACCATCTTGTCATTTATCAAAGAAGAGCTACAAAACCTGAAATTTGTTCATTTTTAGACAGAAAAATTCTGCAGTGTAGCTCTTCTAGTGGGCTTTCCCACTGGATGTTTAGTCCAACACAGAGCAGTTTGCATGAAAAGTTGGTAATGTGACCGTCGTAATGTGGACTGGGAAGTGCACTGCGGTACCGAACCCGAGACTACCTGTAGAAGGTGGTCCGAGTTCAGTTACAATGGAACTGTGAATGTGAATTGTCCCATGAATGTGAACATAACTTGTATCCGGGTCTGCACTTTTTCAGGAAGTAGAGTAACCTGTGCTGAAGGCCTGTTGTGGTGATGACGTGTCATGACATGTTTTGGCCCAAATCTGCAGTGACTTTGAAAAAGTGGAAGCTCCTCTGAATATTGTGGAGTTTCTTGATTTTGCGTTAATTTCTGTGATCACAAAAAGATGAAATTCTGGACTGACACATGGAAGATATGGAATGATAACAGAAGAATGTGACTTTGGGTTGTACCGTGTATTTTTTTCATGTAGCTTTATTATTTAGTATAAATGAAGGCAAGTGTGTGTTCTGTTCTTCATCTCTGCAGTCGTGTGTTCCCTGATAGTCAATGATTGCTGGAGCTCTGGAAATAGCAGGTGAGATTGCAGGCCGGAGTCGCGTCGCTGTCCAAGGAACCAAAATCAACCTCCTCTACTCCTGAGACCACAGTGTGACTGAGAGCCTAGACTACATGGTAAGAACCTGCTTAAGACATGAAAAGCATTTTTAGCCTCAAGGTAGACCCATGCACACACAGTATGGCCACAAACACAAAGTAGAGCGGTCGAAAACTGAGATTTCTCCTCTGCGTCTCCAGGCTACTTGGAACATGAACATGCTGCAGACACAGGATCTTATGAAGTCAGCGCAGGCAGCCCTGGAAAAGAAGAGTCCGAAAGACGTGCCCTTCTCCAAGCTTTAAAGGAGAAGATCCAGGGCTGTTGAAGCTGCGGTGGAACTGAGACATCATCATCCACATATCTTCAGTTCTTCTTGCTAAGTCTGTTTCTTTTTAGTCTTTTTATTTTTAGACTGGTCAAAAGACTGATTAGTGGAAGTGAAATGATAGATGAACTTTTAATTACTTGCTTTATTATTTGCAGGTGCCTTGTACAGTAAGACAGGGTAACTAATACTCAAAAGCTTGTTTTGTGTGTTAACATGTACAGTAGATGGACATATTTTTTCTGGCGCTGTGACTGCAGAATGTAGTGCAGTTAACACATTAAATTTCCTTGGATGCTCACTTTTAACTCGAGGAGGTCACAGTTTGCCCAGACATCTTTTTTTAAATCCGTCAATCCGTCACCCACACGTCATTCTGTGGGACGAAGAGGAGGAAGCTGGACAGATAAATTTATTTATTTATTTATCATTGCTGTGTTTCCTCAATCGAGTGCAGAAAGAAGAAAAACAACACAACTGATTTAAAATAAAAATATAGAAAACAATCTAATGTAAGGTTCTGATCCGGTTTGCTTTCAGCAGGAAGGCTGTCCTCTTTCCTGTTGCTCTTTCTCTTCTATTAGTCCATTTGTCCAGTCTGAATCGGTTTTGATTCGTTTCGAGACGATTCGGAGTCGAATAATTTTCTAGTGAGAGTCGCACACTTCCAAACGAACTAGACTGAGATGAGTATTTGATTCTCACTAGAAAGTGATTCGACTCTGAATAAACTCGAAATGAATCAGTCAAACTGATTCAGACTCTATAAAAGGACTATGAGATGTGATTAAGATATATATTCCAATGTTTTGCTTTACAATTCCATTGTGTGTGTGTGTGTGTGCGTGTGTGTGTGTGTGTGTATGTGTGTGCGTGCGCGCGCACGTGTGTTTTTCAGGAGAACGAGAAACTCGGACACAACAGTACATCCTGACCATTGGTACTGTGTACACATCAACATACACACACGTCTCCATGCTGGACATCTCAGGAGCTTTCACACAGTGCTAGGAATATCCCGGGACAGAGAAACGCACCTTCTAAGTGAGCGAGTTTAGCGTCAACCGGTGAAATTTGCTGTAGCGTGAACACTTTGCCTCTGTGAGCTTCACTCTCCGTAGGGTTCACTGTAATTAGACATAAAATGTACATAGTTTATTTTTCATGCATTTAGGATTTCATGTTTTTTTTGTTTTTTTTTTACTCTTCGAGGAAAAGAAATGATCTTTCGAGGCAGCTTCTTCATCACTACCTGCTCCGTTTGACTCAAAAATGTAACGACCGGTTTCAAAAAGTCACGATGTCTTCAGTTCATGAGATTTTACTGTTGAATTTAAACAGGAAATGTGAAATATTTTTTCCCTTTGTTTCCTCTACTGTCTTTTTGCTGTGATCTTGAACACAGTTGTAATTTTTAAAAAAATAAAAATAAAAAAATGATAATTCTAGTTCTCTCACTTTCCTTGTCCTAATTGTCCTGTATCTGTTAAATCCGTTTCATCTCTGTTCTTTCTGTCTGTATGAACACTTGTAGAAATGACTTGTAGTCCATATTTTTAAATGATTCGTGATTTTGAATTTAAATAAAGATATTCTTTAATTCTGTATTTTGTCATTTAATTATCATTAGAAATCAGACGATCAGATTAAAGCCATGGCTTCTTTACCTGCCGAAGCTGTAAAACTTTCAATAAACCAGTCAATAGATCAGCTGGATAAATGTAGATTTTTATTTACTGATGAGATGTATTGATGGTGTTGAAAGATTATTTGAAGATTTTTATTGATATTGAACAATCATTCAGTTCAATATTGAAAAAACTTGATAAATAGTTGATTAAATAAATGTGGTGTAATGTACTGAGTCAAATATGAAAACTACAAATAAACAACATCTATTTATATCTGTGTATAATTAAAAACCTCTCTCAATACAAGAAATTCATATCCTAAATGTTGCAAGTGATTAACCTGATCATTTTATTCAGCTGTTTAATTATTACTTTCTAAATAATAAACAAATGAATGTTCTGGATTCATGAGGAATGTTTATATTTTGTGTCCAAACTCAAAAGTTTAAACAAAGTGTATATTTATGATAATAAAGCACAAAGAACGTGAAACCTCAACACGTCTACAATCATCGATGAATTAAATATTAATTTAAAAAATTAAATTAAACAAGAGTAAGATGAAGTATATTTTTAATTAAAATGTAATTAGGAGCACTTTTAAAGTGGATTTGATTTAAAATAATGGTAAAGCTGGTTTTTTTTTATGTATTTGTATATCTTATCCTCTATCGTGTTTAAGAAGAAGAGAATAATGAAGCTTTTTATGAAATAATATTTGGGTTTATTTTATTTTATTTTCTCCTCAAAGATTCAAATTTACGTCAACGGCCGTTACGTTGGTGACGTCACCACGAGCGCGAGAAGTCGAAGGTAGGAGCAGAAAGCGGTGTTAGTGTTAGTTCTGGCCCGTTTGGACCCAAACTAAAGTGAGTTTATTCGGTTCTGTGTAACCGAACCCGTTCTGTTTTTTTGCTGTATTGTGTGTATGTGTGTAGTTAACGGTGTTAACACCTGTGTTTCAGGTGTATCAGTATGAAGCAGGCGGTGACGGCGCACTGATTGACCGGTTCACTAATGACCGAATCACCGAGGAACCGACCAAAGATAACTCACACCCGCACGAAGAAGAACAAGAGGAGGAGAAGTGAGAAATAACATTTTAAAACTTTTTTTATTCACTCTGGTTCAGTATTAATGTTAATATTATACAAATATACTAGCGGTGCTAGCTTTTGAGGAGGCAGTCCAGTCCACGCATGCGCAGTGTAATTAATGAGCAAGCTATTCGAATTGTGATTAGCAAATAGGTCGATGTTATTTTTGATTCTATTTAAAACGATGAATTCACTCTGTCAATAACTGCCCAGTCTGAGAATACTGCATGATTTACTTTTATAAGTGGACGTGGCAGAACGACATTTAGCTTCACTGGCTAATTAGAGCTCTTTTACTAGTTTAATGGCTGAGTCATCCGGCTTCGCGCATGCGCAGTGTGGGTTAAGGCGCTATAGTTCTCTTCTTTTGAATTATTATTATTATTATTATTATTATTATTATTATTATTATTATTATTATTGAGACCATTTGGGGTGAATTTGGAGCATGTGGGGGGTTCGAGTGACCCCAGAATGACCTATAAATATTCTTTTAATATCTCCAGAACTGAAGCAGCACAAACGAATATTTTTACGGCACAAACCAGCACAAACTATTCTGCCGATGTTTTGTGTTGGTGGGGGGGCCAACTTCACGCAGGTTGTGTGTGTGTGTGCGCGTGTGTGTGCGCGTGTGTGTGCGCGTGTGTGTGTGTGTGTGTGTGTGTGTGTGTGCTCTTCAAATATCCAGATGTTCGATGGTCAAGTGTGTAGTGTACAGATAGAGTGCACAATTTAAGAAATAGGAACCAGTCAGAGAGAGGACATCGAAATAAGAACAGAAAGCACTGACCAAATAAGGAAATAGATTAAACTGGTACACGGCGTATGGGAGGCAGGAGATTGTGACAGTTATGTTGAATTATAACGTGTTGGATTATAGAAATAAATAAAGTGGTACTGATGTGTGTGTGCGTGTTTTTAGGATGAGCTGGAGTGGGGCAAAGAGAACTGCATTCAGATCAAACGGATACAAGAGGTTATGACTCTCACTCACTCACTCACTCGCACACATCTATACACACACTTCTCGACACAGATCCCTAACTATCATTTCTGGTGTGTGTGTGTTAGAGGTGGCCGAGTTGTTTGAGGATCTAAAGAATTGAGTGTCACAATTCAACATGCACATCAGCGAAACTTTTCCCTCTGACTACACCAGCACGCACGCACAGAAATTCATAGTGCAGGTAACACACACACACACACACACACACACGAGTAGAGCAGGTGTAGTTTAACAGCATATGTGTATAAAGAGGCTTTTTTCTTCAGGTCAAAATATATACAGCAGGGGTGCCCAATATGTCGATCGCGATCGACTGGTCGATCGCAAAGGAAGTGCAGGTAGATCGCTAGTTGACGTAGTTAGTTGACGTACAGGGCAGCCAGTCTGAGATCTCGTCTTTTCTCTCACCACACGTGTGCGATCAAGCGCGCCAGTGCTAAAGGCTAGCAAGCGAAATCGTGGGGAGAGGACATTTTTCAGTCTTTTAAAGAATTCATTGACAAAACCCAGCTCCAGTGTGCAAATTGATATCAGTCAATGGTTGAGCAGTGCAAATGGATTCATTGCCAAGTGCAGGGAAGACGATGCTTTCCCTGACTTCTTTAACTACCACTGTGTTGTGGATAAAAAATGTCATAAAATAAACATAAGGGAGACCTAGCATCCAGCAAAAGGGAGAAGAAGAAAAAAACGGGCACCTAGACACATAGAAGCGGGATTAGGCGGACATTGACGGAATGGAATTACACTTTAAAGATCTTTAAGAGCAGTAGTAGTCAAAAAAAGCCAAAAAGAGGTATACGAGCTGAGCTGAGGAGTGCTAATACACACACACACACGCTCGTACAGTCAAGGGCGGGCAAGTAGACACAACATACATACACACACATGAATAACTTTAATAAAATCTTATAGTAATAGAGAAACTCTATTAAAAACAGAATAGTAGGATATGCAGGACAGTAGAACTGTAATGATATTAAGAAGTTGGAAGTACAGTAAACCGCTTTTCAAGTAGTATAAATATATATAAAATAAGAAATATAGTGCAAATATGAAAATAAATTATAAACTAGAAATACAGGAAAATGTAAACTTACTCATGACTCAAATGGTGAGGGTTCTTGGCTCGCAAGGAAGGCCTTAATTTTAAGAAAGAACCATGAGGAACCAGTTATAAGGGTGGCTGGGTCAAACTGCCCCCCCCCAGAGATAATGATAAGACCAAGGTCCCTCCTGGTTGTTTAGTCGTCTTGTCTACGTCATTTTATTTACCTAGGTAATTGAGAATCCTGGTTTCTGACCACCTAAGGTAAATGAGAATCCTGGTTTCTGATTCTCTATGTAATTCAAAACGCTGGGTTTTTATTTTCTGGGTTATTAGAAATGCCTGGGTTCTGATTCTATGTGTAAGTGAAATAGGCCTTTTCTGGAAACATATGGGTTATCTAGTGTGTAAATACAGTATAAATACTGGAGCTTAAGCTCAGGGTAGGGGGATCACTTCTGAGAATTCTCATCGGTGTGGATCTCGTGTGGTGGAATGGAACAATAAAGCTGGACCCTTGCTTCTTCTCACTCACGGCTGGTGCATTTTTTCCATCTCCAACTGGTCTCAGAGGTAGATGTGAGTATTTATTGGCTTTTAAGTTGAGTTTTAAATGTTTTTGGGTAATAGGCTAAATTTGAGCCAACAACTGCATAATACACCAACAAGCCTTATGCACAAGAATGCTAAACGTGAAAGAGATCATGGATGTTGAAACAAAGATCGCCTGTTCTATACGTGCTAGTTCACTTCAAAGACGGCTGTTCCGTGCGCATCTGGAGAAGGCAGACTACGTGCAAACAGCTCATGCTACACACTGACGTGTGGACGGCTTAGTAGGTGTAAATTCCTGCAGAGATTTCGAGAGCTCTGTCCGGAGATAAGCGAGTTTCTTTTTGCTGTTAAACATGCAGAATACACCCAGGTCAATGATGATCAGTGGTTGCTGGATTTTTTTAACCGAGCATTTTTAACCGATCTGACAAACCTTAATTTGGAGCTGCAAGGAAAAGACAAAAATTAAAGGCAGTTAATGCCTTTAAACGGAAAATGCAACTTCTGTTTTCAAAGCTGCAGCACCATGTTTTTGGGAACTTCCAAAACCTCCCGTCAGATCTGGAGACGCAGCGGAAGGCTTGTGCGCAGTTTAACATTGCACGCTACACGGAGCAGATTGACAGCTGTCGGTCAGAGTTTGACAGACGCTTTCAAGACTTTGCTTTATTGGAGGCATTCGCCACATTCATGTGCTACCCGTTTAGGGACAATGTTGAGGTTGATTCACTCGCATCGAAAATTGCAGCGCTGTTTCACCTGAACTCGTCTGAAGTGGAGGATGAGATTTTTTGAAACTACAGACTGACATTCAGCTGAAGTCCAGGGCTCATGGACAGTTCTGGAACTTACTCACAGGGGAAAAGTACCCAAACATGAGGAAATGTGCCACCTCCTTGACTGCATTATTTGGCTCTACTTATTTATGTGAGTCAGCCTTTTCCCTCATGAAGATCATTAAGTCCAAATACCGTTCCACAATGACTGATCATCATTTGGAGGCCTGCTTGAGGCTGGCTACCAGCAGCTACTGTCCGGACTATGCAACCCTGGCTGATTCTATTCAGTGCACGTCGTCAGAGTAAGGTAATGACCAAAAATGTACTGAATTGTAGCGTCCCATAAGGGTTCATGCAGTTATGCAAGGTACATGAACATATATTGTATGTATGTGTATGTGTGTGTGTATATATATATATATATATATATATATATATATATAAGTATACGCAGTATATAAATAAATATGTTTAGCATTTTTAGTGTAGGTAGATCTCTTTGACTGGTCATGTTAAAAGTAGCTCGCAAGTCAAAATAGTGTGGGCACCCCTGATGTACAGTAAATATAAATATTAGTCATAATTCGCAGCCTTAGAAGCACAAGCATCCAAAGTAAAATTGCAAATGCAGAGTTTAAAATTGTCACCATGACAAAGTCCAAGAAGTGTAACTTACTCCTGCAGAAAATAAATAATAATTATTATTAAGTATCAGTGATGTTTCCGTTGTTCAGGTGGTGATTGCAGGCGCATTTTATCCGAACTGCTTCCTCCAGGGAGCTGTGGACGAGGAGCTCGCCTCCAAGGAACTCTATGGAAACGACCCCAGGACCACCATAGTGGTATTCAGTCAGCTTCCATTTAACTAGGGGATTATTATTATTATTATTATTATTATTATTATTATTATTATTAATAATATTTCTCTCTCTCCCTCCCTCTCTCTCTCTCTCAGGTGTGTAATCTCCCTCCATTTGCATTCCTCTACTATAAACAGCTCCAGTCTCTCTTCAGACACTGTGATTAAATCAAATCCATCTCCTTTGACAGCTCCAGGTGTGTGTGACACCACTGTGTGTGTGTGTGTGTGTGTGTGTGTGTGTGTGTGTGTGTGTGTGTGTGTGTGTGTGTGTGTGTGTGTTTAATTGTGATTTTCTATAAACATGTATTGTGGGTCTGTGTGTATCAGGGCCTATGTAGAGTTCTACCGCTCGTCAATGAGAGGTTCTGGCGTTCTCCCAGAGGTCTCTCTGTCTCTCCTCCTCACGCAGCAGAGACTTCCTCTCCATGTCAACGTTTAACCTGCTGGAGAGGTGGAGACTTGGGCAGGGGGGTAGTGTATCTCACACCTCAGATATACACGGTACACACACACACACACACTGCAGCGAGCATCATCAGATGAGTCATGGTTACATTTTAAGTGAGAGTAGTCATGTGACCACATCCCCTAGACAGTGTGATGTTTAGATGATGTTCTGTACATTAGTGCTGTTCTGTTACAGGTCTCTCTCTCTGTGTCTCTCTCACTCACTGTGTGTGTGTGTGTGTGTGTCTCTCTCTCAGGGTGAATGTGGATTTTCAGAATCAGTCAGTGAGCCCTGTCGGGGTTCTGAGCAGCTCCATTGAGTTGGAGAATCTTCCGTCTAACCCTGTCTTTATCGTCAATATCACTGAGGTGTCTGTTCCGCCTCTTTCACTTTCAGTGCACAAATAAAAAAGAAGCAGTGGCTCCTGTGTGCGTGCGTGCGTGCGTGCGTGCGTGCGTGCGTGCGTGCGTGCGCGCGCGCTAACAGGAGGTCCAGGTGCAGCCTTTGGATATTGATGAAGATTTACTGCCCCTGCAAGACCTTCCTCAACTGCGTAGTCTGGAGCAAAGGATGCAACAGAGCCCAGATTACAAGCAAAATCTGGTGAGAGTTTTTTTCCTTTTTGTTAACAACTACTTGCACAATTACACAGCTACTGAGCGCATTTCTGTTTTCTCAAGGTGACACACTCGTACTCAAAGCACAACACTGAACACCACTTTGATATGAGGGAACAGTTATGACCTACTCTTTAGTAGAGATGGAAAACACACAGGGCAGGGTAACTGCAGGAGTAGTGAGAAGCACTGACACAGTTGACGAGGCAATACATGCTTATTAATTATTTGTTTTTATACTAGTGTATATTATTTTTTAAATCGGTTTCAGGTAAACTGGTTGGCGCTTATTGACGGGGTGTATGTGCGTGACTGCACCTGGCGCATATTGAAGAGGGTGATTGCTAACTCCCTGGAAAAGAATGTCAATTGGAGGGGAGTCAATGGAAAGACTTCACTGTCCGCTCTCCAACTCGGAGAGGTCGTGATTGGTAAGTATATCTGTTTACATACAGAATTAGCTGTCTCTCTCAGATGATATGTAAGGGGTAATCCACGGCTAGATGTGCATTAAACGATTTTAATGCATGATGTGGAGGAAAAGAACCACTCGTTCAAATCGTTTAATGCACACCTAGCCATGGATTACCCGCCTATACCATGGTCTTTCCACAATTAATAACGTTAAAGCTGTCATTGGTTTAGAAGTGCAAACTTTGATTAGAAGTTTAAAATAAACTTTGGGAGGTCCCACTTCGGCTCTAATTGGCTATTTATATTTCTCTGGTTTACTTTATTTAAATGGTTAGTAGTCATATGGATCCCAGCAAAGCTGGGACAGGCACGCCTTTAAGATTTATTAGTTGGAACGTCAGAGGTATGGGTAATCCTGTCAAGACATCTAAGGATTTTATACATTTGAAACATTTAAACTTCAATATAGTATTTTTACAGGAGACGCACCTACGTCTTAAAGTATTAAAGATCATCAAAGGTTACTCTGCCCTTGGGTGAGTCAAGTCTTCCACTCGAACTTTAATTCGAAAGCAAGAGGGGTCGCTATTTTAATTGACAAAAGGTCACAGTTTTCCTCCACTAACGTTGTTGCTGATGTGAACGGTAGATATATTATAGTTGCTGGTACTCTGATGCAAAGACAGGTGTTGTTGGTAAATGTACACGCTCCAAACTTTGATGATGTGGAATTTGCTAATAGATTGTTGAGCAATCTCCCTTTTTAAATACTCACCTGTAGATTTTCGGGGGAGATTTAAACTGTGTAATTCACCAAAACTTGGATCGGTCTAATCCCCGTACTCTGAATCAATCTGCTATGTCTAAAACATTTTCCGATTTTATGGGTCAGAACGGTCTCGTTGATCCCTGGAGATCCCGTAACTCTGCTCTTAAAAAGTTTTCTTTCTTCTCCCAGGTGCTATCCTATTGAAATCCTATTCGAGGATTGATTATTTTTTATAGACAGCACTCTTGATTCTTGTGTAGTTTCTTCTGACTATTTGGGTATTGTAATTTCTGACCATGCGATCATGAATTAGATATTCATCTTTCTATTTATAAACGTAGCCCACCGCCTTGGAGATTTAATTCTCTTCTTTTAGCAGACAGTGAATTCTGTGAGTTCATTTCTACTTCTATGGATGACTTTCTTTTCTTCAGTCAGAATGACTCCACCTCTTATTCATTGTTATGGGAGACTCTTAAATCCTATATCAGAGGGCAGATTATTTCTTACTCCACTCTCTGTAATTAAAAGCGCACTGCTAGGGTTAATGAACTTACATCTGCGATCAGTAGTCTCGATCAAAGATGTACGTTGAACCCCTCTCCAGAACTTCTTAAACAGCGAATCGACTTACAGGCAGAATTCAATCTTATTTCGACTAAAGAGGCGGAACGCTTGTTGTTACGTACTCGTGGTTCATATTATGAACATGGCGACGAGCCGAGTCGTTTACTGGCACGTCAGCTACGGCGACAGGGCGCTTCCCGTCTCATACCTAGTGTTAAAAACACTCATAATATCGTCACAACAGAGCCCATGGAAATTAATGCTACTTTTAAATGGTTTTACTCTTCACCTTATAAATCTGAATTTCCTGCAGACGATACTAAAGTGAATGCATTTCTTCAAGACCTTTGTAACCCTGTTAGTGATTCGAATACTGCCATGCAACTGGACTCCCCACTCTCTTCAAGAAATTTGAATTCAGTTCAAACTATGCAGTGTAACAAAGCTCCTGGCCCGGACGGGTTTCCAGTTGAATTTTTTAAAATGTTTATTGGAAAATTAGCTCCATTGCTTTTATCTGTGTTCAACGAATCCTTGGAATGTGTCTTTGCCTCTGACTCTGACACAAGCCACGATAGCTCTGCTTCTTAAGGAGGGTAAGGATCCAAGCTCCTGTGGTTCTTATAGGCCGCTGTCTCTGCTTAATGCAGATGTAAAGGTGTTGGTGAAAGTAATGGCATCTCGTTTAGAGGACATTATCCCTTATATTATATGTGAAGAGCAGAAGGGTTTTATAAAGGGACGTCAGATGTTTTTCAATACCCGTACGCTCTTTAATATAATTTATTCAAAGCATTCGGCAGTGCTTCCTGAGATTGTGATTTCATTAGATGCTGAAAAAGCATTTGATAGGGTTGAGTGGGAGTATTTGTTTGCAGTCTGAGGAAGTTCTGATTTGGGGATAAGTTTATTTCTTGGATTCGCCTCCTTTACTCAAGCCAGGGTTCAGACAAACGATACTTATTCTGATTATTTTACTCGGACGAGGGTCTCGTCAAGGTTGTCCTTTATCGACTCTGCTTTTTGCTGTCGCTATCGAACCTCTGTCTATCGCATTAAGATCTTCTCCCTTGTTTAAAGGAATAGTTCGATACGGTGTAGAATACAAATTGTCGCTATATGCTGATGATTTGTTATTGTATGTAACCGATCCTGTTGCCTCTATGCCTGCTGTCTTGGCTGTTCTGGAGTCCTTCGGTGTTGTCTCTGGTTATAAATTAAACTTGGATAAAAGCGACTGTTTTCCTGTCAATACTGCAGCATTTTCTCTCCAACAGTCAGATTTACCGTTTCGATTTAGTCAGTCAGGGTTTAGGACTTGCATTACCCAATTTTCAATTCTATTACTGGGCTGCGCACATCCATAAACTCTGCTACTGGGTTAAATCTCCTGGATCTTCTTGGTCTAAATTGGAACTATTGTCGTGTAGGGAATCCTCTTCACCTGCTTTACTTTACTCCTCTTTACCTACAAAACTCTCCCTATATACTGATAATCTAGTTGTCCTCAACACTTATGACTTGGTATCAGTTTAGACGGCGCTTTAAATTTGTAGGTGCATCCTCTTTGTGTCCTTTAGTCAACAACCATCTATTTCCTCCATCGTGTTTGGACTCCACATTCTCAGTGTGGGATGACAAGGGTATTAAACAAGATAGAAATTTGTATTCCGATGGTGTGTTTGATAGCTTTGCCAATCTGGCATCCACTTATGACCTCCCTGTGACGCATTTTTTTTCGGTATTTTCAAATTCGGAATTTCGTTTCTAGATGTTTTCCTGATTTCCCCTCTGTGCCTCCTGAACAGGCTTGGGAAAGCTTGTTTTCAAACAATCCACATCAGAGAGGAATGATGGAGCAGAAGGGCTTGCATGTGCCTTTACTAAATTCAATAACTTGACTTTTGATAGGTCACTTATGCACATACTTGCTCACTAAAATGGCGGGTGCTTGTGTCTTCTTGTTCAGCTTCTTCTTTGTCGGTTGACAGTGTTGTACTTGAGCGCCATCAAGTGGTACTTTTATGTAGCTTCACCGGCTCCGGGCACGTAAACAAAAGTGTGAATCTCATTGGGCGGCCGGTTTCTGCTGCTTTTCCGCCACATGTTTTATGCCCGAGTGTGAAAACTCATTGACAGCGACAGGGGGCGTTCAACAGACCGTTTTGAACCGTCCCCGTGTGAACAGGGCTTTAGGTGTTCATTGTGTGCATTGTAGTGTGTTGTTCCTGCCGTGGAAATTAGACAACACTCTCAGACTCGTCCTCTGAAGGTAAAAAGGTTTATTACAGAAAGATGGTTAATACAGGATAGAATAAAGCAGGACAGAATAATGAGAGCGCTCTGAAGCCCTTGTACTAAACCACTACTATAGATATGAAACTCGGAGCATGACATCATTCTGTGTACCGATAAGAAGCAGTTTGAGGCAGTTCAAACAGGCTTTGTTTTAGGATCTTAGATGATGTTTAGACGAGCCTAGAACAGAAGAACATGTTTGTGTCTCTGTAAGCAGATAAACATTCTGTACTGATCTCAGTGACATCACATGGCCTTCTGAGTGGTTATCCTCACATGAGAATGAAACAGAACAAGAACAAAACTATTTCAAAGTAAAAATGAATAATTTCCCTCACAGTGTAATGAACAGAATCTGTTGTTTGTTAATAACTGGAATCTGTTCTGGGAGCGTCCTAGGTTGTTTCGTCCTGATGGCCTGCACCCCAGCAGCCTCGGAGCGGAACTGCTGTCTGACAACATCTCCAAGACGCTACACTCCAAGTGACTGTCTACCGTAAGCACATCATCTACAATAACAACGTTCATCATAAGCAATGTTCAATTAATAGTCCAACACCTGTAGTACATTCTATAGAGACTGTGTCTGTTCCCCGAGCTGTACAAATACATAGACAATTTCAGAATGTTTGTTTTAGTAACCTAATTAACCTAAAATTAGATCATACTGAATGCACATCCAGCACCTTTAATCTGAATAGGACTATTAAACATTAGATCTCTTGCGTCTAAGGCTCTTATTGTTAACGACATCATTACTGATCAGGAATGTAATTTAATGTGTTTAACGGAAACTTGGATTAAACCAAACGAGTACCTAGCATTAAATGAAGCTAGTCCTCCTGGATACAGTTATGTACATCAGCGTCGTTCAACTGGGAGAGGACGAGGTGTTGGACTCATCCATAGTCAAAATCTAGTCGTCACACACAAACCTTGTCATAAATTTAATTCTTTTGAAATTCTTTATACCAGCATAACTTATGTAGCCACAAAAAATAAGTCAATTCCTCTAATTATTATTTACAGGCCCCCAGGGCCATATACTGAATTTCTTAGTGAATTTGCAGACTGTATCTCAAACCTGGTTGTGTCTGTAGATAAAGCATTAATCGTCTGAGACTTTAATATTCACTTTGATATCCAGAAGACCCTCTGAGAACAGCGGTTGTGTCCATCTTAGATTCAGTAGGGATTAATCAGAACGTAATCGGACCTACTCATAATGGTGGTCACACTCTTGACCTCATACGTACGGATTAAATATAGAAAATATTGTAAAACTTCCACAGTCTGAAGTTGTCTCCGATCATTCTTATCTCGTTCATAATACGTATGGATCGTATTTCCACCTCGCCACCGCATAAAATGTACTTTCACACCAGCTACTGCACCGAGCTTCATCAATAACCTCGCCCAGACATCAGTTAGATTTGGATCACCGTCTGATCCGATAGAACTCGATCAGGCGACCGAATCAACGCTCCGCTACACGCTAGATCAGAGGTGCCCAAACTAGGGCCTGCGGGCAAAACTTGGCCCTTCACAGGAAAAAGTTTGGGCACCTCTGCGCTAGATAGATTAGAAAATGTTGTTGGCATTAAGGGAACGGTCCTCTCCTGGCTCAGGTCTTATCAGACCGATCGTTATCAGTGTTGGAGAAGATTTTTGATAGAAATAAAACACATGGGCAATAAAATATGGAGCATGAGAATTTATTGAGAATAAGGGAAAGAACAGAGTCACACTCTCTTCCTTATAGACAATGTCTCTTAAAAGTTAACTACAGCAGGCGTAGGGCCTGACCAAAAAGAGGAAGTGCAGCACACAGCACACACACCCAAGAGCATGAACACACACACACACACCCAGAGTAATCAGAATAACAACGTAATTTCTAATGATTATTTTACTAAATCATACAGTACATATGCTAATAACAATGCAGAAAAAGCACACAGGTGATAAATGTCCTCACTCAAATACATTTATAATCTGAGTAATAACCCGAAGTATAAAGAACTGCAATGGGTATTAACTGCATTACCTTGAACAAACATCTTCAAATACCACACAATGCTTAGTATAATGTGTTGCAAATAGAGCTGCAACAACTAATCCATAATAGTTGATGAAAATCGATAATGAAAATCGTTGACTGCACAGCCCTCCTCCCGGAACGGTCATCGACGCCGAAGTCACGTGACCCGAGTGGTGTATTCAGGCATAGTTCATCGTTCTTTTTCTCTTTCTCTGGCGGTCTTTCTGATCGCAGCTTCAGGTTGCGTTCGGTGTGTTTTAAACGCTGACGGCTTGATTTGTCAGGTACGACTTCTTCATCGTGAGTCAAAGTGCACTTCAGCAGCGTGGCCCCCGCTCACTACACACACACACCTGTGTTCATACAAGCCCACTTTCTACACAACCCCGGATCATGCTGATTGATGATGTAAGGATTGAGGATGTGGTCATTTTCTTTAATCGCACGTCTATCATTAGAGAATCCGCATCGTGTGATCAAAAACGGAGAACGCGTGTTAATTTGTTAACCATTAAAACCAGTACCATTATTGGTTCTTAATGGTATCCACTAGACACAACATGCCACCAAAGCAACAGATTACCAGTAGACCTACAGGGACATTACAGATTCTATGAGGGTTTCTGTTGTGATTGTTTTTTTCAGCAGGGAAATTCCTATTTCCATTTTGGGAATAAATCTGAACAAAGTGTAACCAAATAATGAGCTAATAAAATTATTTATATGTAATTTGCATTCAGTCTCTCACTCTGGCAACAATGAGAAGCTGTGTTTTTCTTTGTTTATTTTACTTTTTTTTTTTTAAACTGTACAATATCTGGAGGGAAATACTAAAATAGTTTTATTTGATTTAAATGTATTAATATTTGACATCATTGCCTACTGGATTTCCTTTTTTATTTTAGTAATAAATCATAGCAAACTGTGACTAAATTCATAATGAACTAATTAATGCATAGAAGAAAAAAAAAAAACATGTTTCAAATTGCACTCGATTGTTCAATCTGGTAACAATGAGAAGCTTTTATTAGTATTTATATAAACTTCTTGGGGGGGGTACTAGAAAATAAATGTATTAGATTTAAATTGGTTAATAATTACATTGTGGATTCCTTTTTTTGCGCCTTTAACCAACAGTTGAATAATTTAATAATAAAAGTGCAACATATCTGAAATGAATATAAAATATTATTTATTTGTTTACTTGTTTGTTTAAACAAAAACAACTAACAACAGTTCCCCTCCCTCCTCACCATAAGTCAATGGTGCAACAAGGTATCTGGACTAGATGACCTATCTGGCCTTTGATTAGGCCTACTGCATCTTCTGATGGAGATGTACAACGAAGTGCGTGAGTTTAAGTCTTTTAAACTCACGCACTTCGTTTTACATCTCCATCAGTGTTCCTGTAGTTGTTGGCAGCTCAGCGGGCGAGACGTGTGGCTCTGATCGCTCGGATCAATAGTCTAAGGCTGGAAGTTCAGTGCATAGGGTAAGTCAACACCTGTTTCAGTGTTTATTTACAGTCACAGTGTTTAACTCACACTTCACGTGCAGAAGAAGGAGGACAGGGTAAAGGAAATGCGCCATACCGTGGCGTAGGGCACGGCCAACAGGCTGCAGCTCCAGACCCGGCGGTAGGGATGCACAATTCAGCTAATTAAAACTTGTCTATTTTTTTTTTTTAACTACGTTCAACCACTCTGCTAACGATTCATCGGTGACTCGATCACTTGAGTTTTATTTTACTGTGTTTTATATTGTTTGGGGAGAGTGTGTGTTCTGTCCATGGATAACGGTTTAGATGTACAACGAAGTGCGTGAGTTTAAAAGACCTGTGCTCCTGTAGGTGTTGAGAGCTCAGTGAAAAAAAAGCATGATGTTTGAATGTGTACATATGAGTAGAATATTTGTTTTGTGAAATAAATGAAAACAAATGTTGATTACGGTTTTAGGGAGGCTGGTTTGCCTTTGAATAAAAAGTTTAGGAGGTAAAGCGTTTTTCTAAAAAAAGAATTGCATGTATTTCCTTCTAAACATAAGCCTTTAGGATGTAAAAATGGTTAAAAGAGCTGTTTAAAAAGGATAACCCATATTACATGACTTCTAAGCAAAGATCCTTTATGAGGTAAAAATGTTAGTGTTGGCTAAAAGAATCGCCGTATTGTTTAAACTAGAAGATAGGTTTTCGCAAGATGTCTTCCATTCGCTTGTTTCACATCATATGAAAAAACTAAACTTAACTCCATGTATTTTTTGTATTATCATTTTGGTGGAAAAATTTTTTAGACATCATGGCTGGAAATGCACAGCAGGGCAACCAACAGGCTGTACCACAAGACATGGCGGCGAGACGAGCGTCCCTGCAGACTTTAATTGATGATGCATTGCAGGAGCTTCAGAACGTTGTGTAAGTGCACAATTTGTAGTCAACACCTGTTTATCAGTGTTTATTTACAGTCACCGTGTTTAACCTCACGCTTCCTACCTCGTTAGGCAGATCATGTCTGAGGTCAAGGCACTCATCACTCAGATAACAGATATGTTAAAGTAACGTCTGAACTTATTCACTCTTATTCTCTGTCTCTCTCTCTCTCTACATTCATTATGAACCGGTTTCACTGACTGTGTTTAACGTGCAGGCTGTGTCCTTGGAGCATGTGACTTCTATTTCGTCTGTGTTTTCAGAAGGAGGTGGAAGAGAGGTGTTGTTTTTTTGTTGTTGTTGTAGTTATTGTTGTTTTTGTTAAATAAAAGGTTTCTTTAAACAACCAACACCTGCCTGACTGTACGAGTTATTTACATGAACGTCTTGCTATTAGGGATGTGAAAGTGATATCATCTTTTTGTACAGAGCATAATGGAACTGAGGCATCAGGAATCCCAAATCTAGTAATGAATGGGCAAGGATTTAAATCTACTCTGAGAATAGTGGACATGACAGTAAAGAAACCAGTCCAAAAACCATGGAGATCAGGGCAGAAGAAAAACATATGGCCAAGATGACAGGGAGAGCCATGGCATTTATCACACTTGTCCTCTACTTCTGGATATATTGCAGAAAGTCTCGACTTGGACAAATGGACTCTGTGTAA
Source organism: Ictalurus punctatus (assembly GCF_001660625.3). NCBI lineage: Eukaryota > Metazoa > Chordata > Actinopteri > Siluriformes > Ictaluridae > Ictalurus > Ictalurus punctatus. Next base: position 407,090 of record NW_026521088.1, read on the forward strand.
AACTTTGAACTGGATGAGTCCAAGACGAGCACAGGAAGTGGTAGACTGTATCCTACCTATAGCACGTTCCCAACACGCTTCACTTATCTGTACTCCTAACTCCATTTCCCACGCATTCTTAATTTTGGTACTCGCCTCACTACCTAACGCCAGAATGAAATCATAAATCTTAGATATCATTCCTCTCTGATGTGGATTGAACCCACTCAAGACTGTCAAATGCTTTTTCAGCGTCTAAAGAAATCCCAATCTCAGCCGAATGCTTTGAATAAATTATATTAAAGAGCGTACGGGTATTGAAAAACAACTAATATCCCTTTATAAAACCGGTTTGCTCTTCAGATATAAGGGATAACGTTCTCTAAACGAGATGCCATTACTTTCACCAACACCTTTACATCTGCATTAAGCAGAGACAGCGGTCTATAAGAACCACAGGAGGACGGATCCTTACCCTCCTTAAGAAGGAGAGCTGTAGTGGCTTGTGTCAGAGCTGGAGGCAAAGACCCACATTCCAACGATTCGTTGAACACATAAAAGCAATGGAGATAATTTTCCAATAGATGCTTTAAACAATTCAATTGGAACCCGTCCGGGCCAGGAGCTTTGTTACACTGCATAGTTTTAACTGAATTTCACATTTCTTCAAGAGGGAGTGGGGAGTCCAGTTGCATGGCAGTATTCGAATCAATAACAGGGGTACAAAGGTCTTGAAGAACTGCTTTCACTTTAGTATCGTCTGCAGGAAATTCAGATTTATAAGGTGAAGAGTAAAACCATTTAAAAGTAGCATTAATTTCCATGGGCTCTGTAGTGACAATATTATAAGTGTGTGCGTGCTAATCTTAAACAAACCTGTGCGTGTGCTGCGACGGGAAATACCGGTTTAAAGCGTGTTCGCGTTAAAGTCTTGCTGAAGGTGTTAAATATGTCACAGAGCCACACTCACGAGCGTCATAAACCGGTTTAAAAAAATAATAATAATTTCTGTTCCTTTGGTGAAAACTTTCAGAGCGTTTTAAATCTATACCAGCCTTTTGTAAATGTATAAAAAAGTATATAATCCGTATATGTAAAATATTTAAATAAATAAAAAAGCAGTGCTCATGTTTTTACAGGAGGTGACATTTTGTAGGAAAACGTGAATAGTGAACGCGCCTCTGGGACGTGCACTGTAGGGTTGACAAAAGGCCAAAAACGCTTTAACAACAAGTTTCAGCTCCAGTTAAAGGAAAGTGCTGGACTCAAGTAGTGTTTTTCCCCCTACAACGATTCCTAGATAACCGGTTTAGAGTGCAAGTAAAATATACTAACTTGTTGATTTGATCACATCACATTCCACAACACTGATTAAACCTGAGGTTCTGATTCTCACAGGGGCCTCTGTTACTGACTGTTTAATACTGTCTCAGTTCTGAGATTCATTTAATGTTCAGTCGAAGTGAATAAGTTTCATATTTAGTGTAAAATATTCGTGTAATCCACCTGTTTCTAAATTACATTATATAGCACATCTATCATGTGCACACTGAAAATTCAAGTCCCAGATGTTTCTAAAACTACACACAACCGTGTGTATATATGTATGTATGTATGTATGTATGTATATGTGTGTGTGTGTGTGTGTGTGTGTATATATATATATATATATATATATATATATATATATATATATATATATATATATATATATATATATATATATATATATATATAGGGAATCACACACACACACCTCTACTGCATCCTCCAGGAAACACGTGAAGGAAACCTCACCTTTCCCGGCTTCTAATACACTCATTCATCTGCTTTAAATATACTTTTTTTCTACACATCCTCAATTCACAGCACCTGTTAATTCTTTATTTCCTTTTTTCTACATCACTCACTCTCTCTCTTAAACTCTCTCTCTCTCTCTCTCTCTCTCTCTACACTAAACTAATTATACACAACCTCAGCTCACCCTTAAGATAGAACCGTTAAGTAAAATTTTCCTTCAGTCATCAGAACAATACATTAACTCTGACGTGTTTGACTGATAGCATTTCGCTTCCGTTCTTGCGGTTTTGTAAACATAGAGCATACGGACGCTCTGATCGCAGGCTTGATCTCGTATAGCTCGTATCTTTAACCCTGAAATTACATGGTTTTAAGCTAAATTAAGCTATTTAGATCGTCAACACTGTACGAAACATTCCCAATAAAATCTTGGACAAATTCTGTAACAAATTCATGCGCGTTCTCCGTTTTTGATCACACGATGCGGATTCTCTAATGATAGACGTGCGATTAAAGAAAATGACCACATCCTCGATCCTTACATCATCAATCAGCATGATCTGGGGTTGTGTAGAAAGCGGGCTTGTATGAACACGTGTGTGTGTGTGTGGCTTTCACCTGCCAGTTGTAATACATGTGGCAGAGTTTGTAGGTGAGTCTCTGCTTGTGGTCTGGTTTGAGGACACTGCTGTCATACACCACGTTGTAGTGAGCGGGGGCCACACTGCTGAAGCACACTTTGTGACTCACGATGAAGTCGTACCTGACAAATCAAGCCATCAGCTTTATAACGCCCCGAACGCAACCTGAAGCTGTGATCAGAAAGACCACCAGAGAAAGAGAAAAAGATCTATGAACTATGCCTGAACACAGCACTCGGGTCACGTGACTTTGGCGTCGATGACCGTTCCCGGAGGAGGGTCGCTCAGTCTGGCGTTGAGGAGAGCGAAGAATCTGGAAGAGATGCGTTTCTTCACCACCAACACGGTCAGTTTGGGCCTGTACACAGAAACACTGATGGCTGAGAGAAAACCCAAAAAGTCAAATCTGTTTTATGGAGATGTGTCGAGTCTCATGCGTAATCTTCACCCATGGCCTTGATGGACTGCGTGAACTGAGGCACTTCGTAGTCGACTACGCTCAGCAGCACGCCGTCGCCCACGCCATCTCGGTACACCACGATGCGTGACGGCAAACATTCGTTGTATTTGAAGTAGGCCTTCAGCGCAGCTGAGGAAAAGAAATCAAAACAAAAAGCCATGTCTTAATGCGCTTCTTAACTGAAGCGACAATTCTAAAATCGCTCACTTTTTCTCCCACGTTCCGTCAGACTGCAGTGTGAGTATTTCATCCTGAGTGTAAAGTCGGTGTAACGAGGTCATTTATGAGCATGATGTTCCTCCCAGACTGCATTTAGCATACAGAGCACATAGCATACAGAGCATGGCCCAGACCCTTTATGAGGCGGATGAAGGTGGCGGTAGCAGCGAGGAAAACAACGTTCAGAGGATTCAAGACTAAAAGATTGTGATTCTGTCCTTCAACTGGAAGGAAATGGAAATACAGAGAAGAGTGTGTGAGATTAAGAGAACCAGCTCAGGCCTTAGTAAAGAATCCTGAGATGCAGGAAGTAGTGTTAAAAGTCTCTGAAATTTCCCACCACTGAGCTGAAAAACTCTTGTTGGATTCATAATCTTTACTGATCGTTTGTAGTGGTAACAATATGCAGATATACGAGGGATTAAAAAATATCAACAAATAAAGAAACCATGAGCGTGCTGCTATATGTAGAAAGATTATCAACCAACGACAGGATGGTGCAATGTGACGCACCACGAAGCTAAACAGGTCTTCCTGATGCTTTTTATTCCTTATACCACAGCAATTTGACAAACATTTTATTCATTAAAAGAACGATATTGTGCTTTTTCTCTCTCCTAAAGTTAAACCACAAAGGGTAAACGATAAACCACAAAGGGTAATGCCCTCTCTTCTGAAGACTGGTGGAAAAGTTCAAATCTAAAATCTAGTTCATTAAACACAAGCCTTCTTAAAGCTGTTTACAGAGTCCACACAAGTCATGCTTTAAGTACCTGGACATGCCCGGGTTGAGGCTGGCCACCAGTGCACCGATGGATCTCTTTCCTGTGGCACTGTCGTGGTAGCAGTCGATACCAACATCATCAGGTGCTTCAACTGAAAGAGCAGGAGAAGTCACTAAAACAATGTTTTAATAGAATAACATCAGGGTTAGGAGGTGCCACTGTTGATCAGTTACAAGATCAGATATCCTTTTAAGTGATGATTTTGGTTGTAGTTGAAATCACAATGCCGGATATATTTCAGTTACTTGAAAAACTCCCAGTGCTTGAAGAACAGAACCGTACCGGGATCTCGACGCTCCACAGCTCTCCTTCCATCTTGCAGTTCACCTGCAAGGAGATCTTTGTGGCTATGGTCATGAGGGTCTGAGGTCTGCTGAGGGTGCGAGCCACCACACACTGGCTTGGAGTGGGACAGTCCGCACACAGGTACTTCTTCACGCAATCATATTTATCCTTACGGTTGGCTAACAGGATCACAACCACCTTACACACATGATTTAAAGTGAGTGATTCAGAACAAGAAGTAATGGTAATCTGTAGACTGAGGCTGTTAATCTGAAATTATCTTATGCCATATGCTTAGACCCATAAAAGGATATACTGTGACAAAAATCACATAGAAGCAGTTGCACTGCACTGCGTGTGTCACATCACAAAAGGTGAAACGACTTTAACAAAGAAAATCAAACAACAATATCCGTAAACATTCAATTTAATAAATAAATAAATAAATAAAAACAGTTTCATTTAACTTATTTACTAGAAGTGTCATGATCCTAGCTTTTATTTTCCTTAATCGAAAGCTTGAGTAACAGCCGATACCCATCCGATATTGTTTTCTTTAAGATCTACAACGCTCATTATTTTAACTGAAGCACTCGGTTTACCATTAAACTTTCATACAGAAACCCATACATAAAGTATGAATATAACGAATTCAATCCTAGTGAAAGAACAGTCACGTCTCTTACATGCATCAGTTATATGATTTGATTTCTGTTATCTCTGATAGCCTGATCCACCGTTTTTTTGCTGCTATCAGGTCCTGGATCAGTGCCATGTAGGGATGCATGATTATGGCCAAAATGATAATCCCGATAATTTAGATTAATACTGAGATCTCGATTATCACGATTATTCAGTGATTTTAGTGATAACATATTTTATTGCACTTTCACATTTATTAAGTTTTCTCATGCCACAATACAACACACAAGTAGGCATGAGAAAACTTGAGCTGGTCAATTATGACAGAATTTCGGAACATAGTGTGAGCCATGACACATTAATTTACCTTCTGATAAACTAAATCTAATATTTTCAGTTCATTTTACAGACTGTATGCACAAAACAACCGTTAACCTGTTCACCTCGTAAACAAATAAAATACACCTTCAATGTTCAGTGTTTGAAGTCTGCTCCTCTTAAATATATTTAAAACTACACTATTAGACATTTCCACTCTCCTGGTTCTGGGCTGGAGTCAGTTCTCGAACCGCTCTGTGTGTATTGTGTAGATATCTGAATAATCTCATATAGGATGTGATTGAGTGAGTTCATTTACCCGTCAGATGCAGAGCGCTTTAGTTTAATGGTGTTCATTAGGGATGCTCCGATCAGGATTTTTACAGATGATACGATCCAGATACCAATCTTTTTTTATTTAAACTTTAATCAGGAAGTCTATCATAAACAGTTAAATGTAAGCTCTCTGCTCATGGACACTGTTAACTGAATTAAAATAATAGCAATGATACTGTTGGTTAATTGATAAATAAACAAACATAAAATATTTATTTTTAGATATCTTAAAAACAATAGAGTCCTAATTAAAAGTAGACTAACACAAAATCCATATTGTGGAAAAGTGATCCATATTAGGAAAAAGGATAATAGCTTTCAATGAAATAGCGAACTAAGCTTAATGTCAAATTGATATTAAATGCAACCCATAGTAATTAAACATTATTTCATTTCATTTATATTTAATGAAGTTATATATATATATATATATATATATATATATATATATATATATATATATATATATATATATATATATATATATATATATCTCCAACCATCCAACCTGGAGCCTGTCCCAGGGAGCATCGGGCACAAGGTGGGGTACACCCTGGACTGTCCATTGCAGGGCACAATCACATACACACTCACACATCCATTCATACACTACGGACACTTTAGACACGCCAATCAGCCTACCATGCATGTCTTTGGACTGGGGGAGGAAACCAGAGTACCCGGAGGAAACTCCCGCAGCAAGGGGAGCACATGCAAACTCCACAAACACAGGGCCACTGGGACTTGAGCCCGACCCTGACGGTGTGAGGAAAACGTGCTAACCACTAAGCCACCGTGTGCCCCCATATGTATGTATGTATGTATGTATGTATGTATGTATGTATGTATGTATGTATATGTATATATATATATATATATATATATATATATATATATATATATATATATAATATATATATATATAAAATGATTTATTTATAACTAAGCACATTTTCTTTCTTTACATTTTAGTAGTTTTATTTTTGTTTATCAGTTTTAGATCGGTTCCCCAGTACAGTGTCCATGTCTGCTGATAATATTTTGGGGGGATTAAATTAAAACATGGAAACTGGAGTTGACTTTTCTAGTGATATCTGGCAACCGTGAGTTTAAATGAAGTGAATTAGAGTTAGTGAAGGAGAGCGGCAGTGCACTGTATGTTTACAGACGGAACAGTTGTTACTCTTGATTATGATTGGTGAGGAATTTTTTAATAAAGAAGTTTGAATTAAACCCACCTTATAGCGTGTTAATGTCATGATTTCTCCTCACGCAAAGCACTGGAGCTCGAAGCGAACGTGGCAGCTCGAGGGCTAAAATGCTAACTCCGTTTCTGGGTTTTGGCACTACAAAATGACGTCATCCCTGCGCTTCCCTATGGTGATTGGCTATAAGTGTAGGGAGCACTTGATTTGATCTGCAGCTGAGTTTTCTATTAGTGGAGGACGAACTTTTAACGTTAATATTGCAGTCGATCATGTTCATTTAATCGTCGGCCGTCAAAATCGTAATCGCGATCGATATTCCATTAATTGTGCAGCACTAGTGCCATCTATATTATTTTCCCATAGTAATGTGGGTTTTTTCTTCTACCCCCCCCCCTTTATTTTATTTATTTTTAAATCAAAGTCCTTTCAATCATATCACATTCAAGCAGTTATCTAATCAGCCAATCATGTGCCAGCAGCACATTGCATAAAATCATGCAGTTACAGGTCAAGAGCTTCAGTTAATGTGTACATCAAACAACCACGGCATGGTTACTGGTACCAAATGGGCTGGTTTGAGTATTTCAGGAATAAGGCGTTTCCATCCACACACATTGGTTGCTCTCTCCATGTTTTTTGCACCATTCTTAGTAAACTCTACAGACTGTTCTGTGTGAAAAGCCCAGGAGATCAGCAATTTCTGAAATACTCAAACCAGCCCATCTGATACAAACAACCATGCCACAGTAAAGGTCACAGAGTCACAATTTTCACCCATTGTGATGCTTGACGTGAACGGTAACTTTTTATGCATTGACGTGAACGTTAACTCAGGTTCTTTTTATGCATCGTGCCGCTGCCCCATGATTGAATAACTACATGAATGTGAGGGTGTTTCTAATAAAATGGACAGCGAGTGCATTACTTATTCAGTCAAATAATGAATATAATGGTCATCACATGTACGTTTTTTTCTAAGCAATACAATACATTTTCTATACCTTAACCCCGAAAAAGTATGGATACTAACCTGAACATTTTCAGCATAGTAAAATACTTTAATATTTGAATCCTAAACAAGCTACATGGTCACACTTTATTCTACCCAGTGTGTGAGACCCACCATCTGAACCTGTTGCACCGCTCTCTGCTGCAGAGCTCTCAGCAGAGCCTCCTGTCGATCATCGTACTCCATCCTGCACACAGAAAAAAAATGAAGTGAGGGAGAATAAAAAGTGTTAATGCTGCAATTAAGACATGATCCTTGCTCAACATGGCTCTGGTTCAAATAAAACACTACGCACAGTAACCACTGCCTTCCGCTATGAATGAAAGAAAAGCTGTCGAGAAGCTCTTCATTTTAGAGCGTGCAGTTCGGAAAACACGTTTATTTGCCGAGATCATTGAAACGTTTGTACCTAACTGATGGACTGCAGCTGAATACGGACAATATTAGAGCAAAGTTCTGCACTACCTAATTGACGAGGACCGCTTTAATAATTTGAAATTAACAGTGCTACACACTAGCGTCCCTTTCATGAAGCTCACGAGGAGTGAATTTTAAAAGGAGCCCAGGACGCAGTAATGGCACAGGCTACAATTTATTTCTAAACACTGGTCAAGTGTGTTAGCTCACATTCCCGGCCTCTGAAGGTGGATGCCCACGGGCACTTTGTTGAGGGTCTGCAGCAGTGAGTGAGCGACGTCAGCGTTATGGCGCGTATGGGACAGCAGCCAGATCTCCAGAGGCATGCTGGTCATCAGAGGAAGACCTCGCGTCTCTTTAGACCAATCCGCGTCACATGGGTTGTACTCGTACTGCGCGCGCACACACACACACACACACACAAACTCTACTCAGCAAGAGTGCGACACGTGTCGTGTACAGTTATGTTCTCTGTGTTCTGTGGTCCACCTTACTGCTCTCGCTCCCTGTAGGATCCTCTCAGCAGGAAGAACTCTTCCAGTCAGATTCAGCAGCTCGTTCTCAAAGCTTAGACCCCATGTGCTGAGTGTAGTCTGAACACTGGCATTCCTGGAAGAGATTCACTGAAAAATTCAGCAGTGTAAATTGGTATAACGTTCATTTCAAACATTTAATCGTACACCTTCAGATCAAAAGGCTTTTAAGATCATGAAAAACATTCTAGTCGCGTGTCCACAAACTTTTGATCGGTAGTGTATATCTATCATTAAACTTAAGAATGATATAATCAGAAAAACCATCACGCTATATGTTCAGCCTCGTGTTGCCCGGGATAGTCTCTGTAAAGTAAATACACATCCCTTATATGCATGCTACAAATGTTTCTTTTGTAAAATTTGTCTCTGGCTTGCACGTTAAGGATAAATTTCTAAATGTAAAGAATGTATAAGTTTCTGTAAAGCTGCTCTGTGACATCGTACGCTGTTAAACGCGCTATTCAGACAAAAGCAGAATTGAATTAATAATGCAGTCGCTTTTATCCAGTACCTGCTCATGTTGTTGATGAATCTGTTGAGGCGGTTCTCCCACTGTTCTGGGGTCAGTCTGGTGTGAGTGGAAAGGTCCTTCATGATGTTAAAAGTCGTGCGCATCTTATCAGTCAGACCTGAGCAAGTTACAACAATTAGTGCGATAAGAAGCAGACAATGATTAAGCGCTGTGTTTCTCCCGCTCTGTGAGGGAGACCTGTGAGGTAGCAGAACTCCGGGATGAGTAAGACAGGTCCTGGTGGAGGAGCTCCAGCAGGACCCAACCTCCTAACGTGACTGACCAGCAGAACCTGGTTCCTATCAGTGATCTGCAGATCATATTCCTAAAAAATATATATTATATCCCACAAAGAAATTAAGATGGGAACAAAGTCAGCAGTGAAATGAGGCTCCTTTAATACTGTTTAAAAAGCATCTCAGGGAAATTCCTCAAGATATCAAGTGAGAAATGCCAAGAATACATTTCTGGAAAAAGGGCATCTACTTTGAAGATCCTAAAAATTAAAAATTCATATCCTAAATTATTTTGATCTATTTTGGATGTATTTTTTTCGGGGGGTGAATAAAGAATGAATGTGTCTTTAACGTTTGACGGTAGTGTATGTTTCCAATGCAAGTGCTATAGTATAGGTGTGCTGGGTTATATCTTATATAGGTCTATTAGGTTATACACGTGTCTATATGCAGTGGTTGTAAGTAAATATACAAGAACTGTGGCTGAATATCTAGTATATAGTTATTTATCTCTTTATTTTCCTTTGTTTTCGTAGTATTGTTTTGGTATTATTATTATTATTTTTCCATTTTATTAGATTTTTTCTGCCAATCGACTGCCCACACTCCAGTCCAGTAGGTGGCGGTAATGCATCTTTAGCATTAAAACAAAAACGAAGAGAACTATAGCGCCTTAACCCACACTGCGCATGCGCGAAGCCGGATGACTCAGCCATTAAACTAGTAAAAGAGCGCTAATTAGCCAGTGAAGCTACATGTCGTTCAGCCACGTCCACTTATAAAAGTAAATCATGTAATATTCTCAGACTGGGCAGTTATTGACAGAGTGAATTCATCGTTTTAAATAGAATCAAAAATAACATCGACCTATCTGCTAATCTCATTTCGATTAGCTTGCTCATTAATGACACTGCGCATGCGTGAACTTGACTGCCTCCTCAAAAGCTAGCACCGCTAGCATATTTGTATAATATTAACATTAATATTGAACCACAGGACTGAATAAAAAAGTTATAAAATGTTATTTCTCACTTCTTCTCGTCTTGTTGTTGTTCTCCGTGCGGGTGCGAGTTATCTTTGGTCGGTTCCTCGGTGATTCGGTCATTAGTGAACCGAGAGTGAATCAGTGCGCCGTCACCGCCTGCTTCATACTGATACACCTGAAACACAGGTGTTAACACCGTTAACTACACACATACAGAACAGAACGGGTTCGGTTACACAGAACCGAATAAACTCACTTTGGTTTGGGTCCAAACGGGCCAGAACTAACACTAACATCAACACTGCTTTGTGCTCTTCACTTCGACTTCTCGCGCTCGCGGTGACGTCACCAACGTAACGGACGTTGACGTAAATGTGAGTCTGTGAGGAGAAAATAAAACAAAATAAACCCAAATATTATTTCATAAAAAGCTTCATTATTCTCTTCTTCTTAAACACGATAGAGGATAAGATATACAAATACATAAAAAAACAGCTTTATCATTATTTTAAATCAAATACACTTTAAAAGTGCTCCTTTCTAATTACATTTTAATTAAAAATATACTTCATCTTACTCTTGTTTAATTTAATTTTTTTAAATTAATATTTAATTCATCAATGATTATAGACAAGTTGAGGTTTCACGTTCTTTGTGCTTTATTATCATAAATATACACTTTGTTTAAACTTTTGAGTTTGGACACAAAATGTAAACATTCCTCATGAATCCAGAACATTCATTTGTTTATTATTTAGAAAGTAATAATTAAACAGCTGAATAAAATGATCAGATTAATCACTTGCAACATTTAGGATATGAATTTCTTGTGTTAAGTGAGGTTTTTAATTCTACACAGATATAAATATATTTTATTTATTTGTAGTTTTCATATTTGACTCAGAACATTACACTACATTTATTTCATCAACAATTTATCAAGTTATTTTTAAAAAAAATATTTATCTGAATGATTATCCAAGAACAATAAAAATATTCAAATAATCTATCAACACCATCAATACATCTAATCAGTAAATAAAAATCTACATTTATTCAGCTGATCTATTGACTGGTTTATTGAAAGTTTTACAGCTCCAGCAGGTAAAGAAGCCGTGGCTTTAATCTGATCTTCTGATTTCTAATGATAATTAAATGACAGAATACAGAATTAAAGAATATCTTTATTTAAATTCAAAATCATGAATCATTTAAAAATATGGACTACAAGTCATTTCTACAAGTGTTCATACAGACAGAAAGACCAGAGATGAAACGGATTGAACAGATACAGGACAATTAGGACAAGGAAAGTGAGAAAGAATAGAACGATAATTTATTTATTATTTAAAAAAAATTACAACTGTGTTCAAGATCACAGCAAAAAGACAGTAGAGGAAACAAAGGAACAAAAATATTTCACATTTCCTGTTTAAATTCAACAGTAAAATCACATGAACTGAAGACATCGTGACTTTTTGAAACCGGTCGTTACATTTTTGAGTCAAACAGAGCAGGTAGTGATGAAGAAGCTGCCTCGAAAGATCATTTCTGTTCCTCAAAGAGTAAAAAAAAAACAAAAAAAAAAACATTAAATCCTAAATGTATGAAAAATAAACATTATGTACATTTTATGTCTAATTACAGTGAACCTGACGGAGAGTGAAGCTTACAGAGGCGAAGCGTTCACGCTACAGCAAATTTCACCGGTTGACACTAAACTCGCTCACTTTGGAGGTGCGTTTCTCTGTCCCGTGATATTCCTAGCACTGTGTGTGAAAGCTCCTGAGATGTCCAGCATGGAGACGTGTGTGTATGTTGATGTGTACACAGTACCAATGGTCAGGATGTACTGTTGTGTCCGAGTTTCTCGTTCTCCTGAAAAACACACGTGCGCGCACACACACACACAGTGGAATTGTAAAGCAAAACATTGGAATATATATCTTAATCACATCTCATAGTCCTTTTATCGAGTCTGAATCAGTTTGACTGATTCATTTCGAGTTGATTCAGAGTCGAATCACTTTCTAGTGAGAATCAAATACTCATCTCAGTCTAGTTCGTTTGGAAGTGTTCGACGCTCACTAGAAAATTATTTGACTCCGAATCGTCTCGAAATGAATCAAACCGATTCAGACTCAACAAATGGACTAATGGAAGGGAAAGAGCAACAGGAAAGAGGACAGCCTTCCTGCTGAAAGCAAACCGGATCAGAACTTTACATTAGATTGTTTTCTATATTTTTATTTTAAATCAGTTGTGTTGTTTCTCTTCTTTCTGCACTCGATTGAGGAAAAACAGCAATGATAAATAAATAAATAAATTTATCAGTCCAGCTTCCTCCTCTTTGTCCCCCAGAATGACGTGTGGGTGACGGATTGACGGATTTAAAAAAAGATGTCTGGGCAAACTGTGACCTCCTCGAGTTAAAAGTGAGCATCCAAGGAAATTTACTGTGTTAATTGCACTACATTCTGCAGTCACACAGGACCAGAAGAAATATGTACATCTACTGTACATGTTAACACACAAAACAAGCTTTTGAGTATTAGTTACCCTGTCTTACTGTACAAAGCACCTGCAAATAATAAAGCAAGTAATTAAAAGTTCATCTATCATTTCACTTCCACTAATCGGTCTTTTGACCAGTCTAAAAATAAAAAGACTAAAAAGAAACAGACTTAGCAAGAAGAACTGAAGATATGTGGATGATGAAGTCTTAGTTCCACCACAGCTTCAACAGCCCTGGATCTTCTCCTTTAAAGCTTGGAGAAGGGCACGTCTTTCGGACTCTTCTTTTCCAGGGCTGCCTGGGCTGACTTCATAAGATCCTGTGTCTGCAACATGTTCATGTTCCAAGTAGCCTGGAGACACAGGAGAAATCTCAGATTTCGACCGCTCTACTTTGTGTTTGTGGCCATACTGTGTGTGCATGGGTCTACCTTGAGGCTAAAAATGCTATTCATGTCTTAAGCAGATTCTTACCATGTAGTCTAGGCTCTCAGTTACACTGTGGTCTCAGGAGTAGAGGAGGTTGATTTTGGTTCCCTGGACAGCGACGGGACTCCGGCCTGCAATCTCACCTGCTATTTCCAGAGCTCCAGCAATCATTGACTATCAGGGAACACACGACTGCAGAGATGAACAGAACACACACTTGCCTTCATTTATACTAAATAATTAAGCTACATGAAAAAAAATAAAATAAAATACATGGTACAACCCAAAGTCACATTCTTCTGTTATCGTTCTTCTGTGTCAGTCCAGAATTTCACCTTTTTGTGATCACAGAAATTAACGCAAAATCAAGAAACTCCACAATATTCAGAGGAGCTTCCACTTTTTCAAAGTTACTGCAGATTTGGGTCAAAACATGTCATGACACGTCATCACCACAACAGGCCTTCAGCACAGGTTACTCTACTTCCTGAACAAGTGCGGACCCGGATACAAGTTACGTTCACATTCATGGGACAATTCACATTCACAGTTCCAGTGTAACCGAACTCGACCACCTTCTACAGGTAGTCTCGGGTTCGGTACCGCAGTGCACTTCCCAGTGCACATTACGACGGTCACATTACCAACTTTTCATGCAAACTGCTCTGTTTTGGAGTAAACTTCCAGTGTGAAAGCCCACTAGAACAGCTACACTGCAGAATTTTTCTGTCTAAAAATGAACAAATTTCAGGTTTTGTAGCTCTTCTTTGATAAATGACAAGATGGTAATATCATAAAATAGTCCACTTTGTATTAAAACCAGACATCTGATGCTCACTGTGGTTTATTTAATCTTCAACAAACTGCTAATGTAAATAATTGTTCAGAGTGTGCCCCCTTGTGGTCAACTCTTTCATAGGGGCTTGTACAAGTCAGAACAATCAGCCCATTCTTATCTTCTCATCACTTACTATCTCTATATATGATCATATGGACAAAAATAACTTGTTTACAGATTTTGGTGTAAACATGTAAGCAAGCAATGTATGGCAAATTAATGTTCCTCATACCTTCACCTGAAACCAGGCATCCTGTGTGCACAGACGAATATCACAGGCTGTGATTAGATCCACTCCTGCGAAATAAGAAATCACATCCACAAAAAAAAAACTGTTAGTAATTCAGTCTCCTGCAGCTAAAAGCCCCAGTAAAAGATAACTCTCTGATGGTTAAAGCTTTGCAGGAAAGTGACACCACAACTCTGGAAAGTTCCATCCATATTGTTTGCTGAGTGTATGAGATGATGGTACTTAACACTCCCAACAGACCTGCTCCCACACACACACCATGCACTGCCACCACCACGGGCTTTGGGCACTGCAGACACATCAAACACAAAGTTCAGTTTATATACCACAATGTATTACTCAAATAGGTTATTGATTGTACAAATACTACATGCATGTAGAACCCCTACATGCTTTGTGTTTAATTTATGTAAGGAATAAACATGCGGTTATAGGAAAACAGTCAACGATCCAATGAAGTGGAGTGACCGTTACCACCCTAAGGTATAACTGCACATTCTGAAGTGTTTTATTCCCCTTATACCACAGCAAGTTGTCAACAAGTGCATTTCTTTATTAATTAAAGAAGAACATGTCATACACATTAATCTATTTTAAAGGCTGACCGACAGTAGATCTTACAGACGCTGATAACCAAGTCGGGTAGCATCCTACTAATAACCGATAACTACTGAATGAAAATATAACACTCAGTGGAAAAGTTAACTTTATTACAAAAATAAACAGTACTGACCGTACCATGAAAATGTACTTCACTTTTTCTAATGAAATAAACATATATACACTAATTTTATTTATATATATATATATATATATATATATATATATATATATATATATATATATATATATATATATATATATAAATATAAAACACGCACACACACACTATGAATAAATAAAGTAAATAAAAAGATGTACATTATTTCACAAAAAAGTGAGAACACCCCTCACATTTTTGTAAATATTTGATTATATCTTTTCATGTGACAACACTGAAGAAATGACACTTTGCTACAATGTAAAGTAGTGAGTGTACAGCTTGTGTAACAGTGTAAATTTGCTGTCCCCTCAAAATAACTCAACACACAGCCATTAGTGACTAAACTGCTGGCAACAAAAGTGAGTACACCCCCAAGTAAAAATGTCCAAATCGGGCCCAATTAGCCATTTTCCCTCCCCGGTGTCATGTGACTTGTTAGTGTTACAAGGTCTCAGGTGTGAATGGGGAGCAGGTGTGTTAAATTTGGTGTCATCGCTCTCACACTCCCTCATACTGGTCACTGGAAGTTCAACATGGCACCTCATGGCAAAGAACTCTCTGAGGATCTGAAAAAAAGAGTTGTTGCTCTACATAAAGATGGCCTAGGATATAAGAAGATTGCCAAGAACCTGACACTGAGCTGCAGCACAGTGGCCAAGACCATACAGCGGTTTAACAGGACAGGTTCCACTCAGAACAGGCCTCGCCATGGTCGACCAAAGAAGTTGAGTGCACATGCTCAGCGTCATATCCAGAGGTTGTCTTTGGGAAATAGTGCTGCCAGCATTGCTGCAAAGGTTGAAGGGGTGGGGGGTCAGCCTGGGCTTTGGACACTGCAGACACAAACACAAAATCAAGTTTATATACGACAATGTATTACTCGAATAGGTTATTGATTGTGCAAATACTATATGCATGTAGAACCCCTACATGCTTTGCGTTTAATATGTATTATGTAAGGAATAAACATGCGGTTAAACGAGCTTCATTTTGGTAAAATGTTAATATGATCATGTGTTTGACCTTATATACAGCCACAATACCAACTGTAACAGTGTTGACAGGTTTTTATTTCCTGAAAAGTAACAGTGTGTCATGAGGTTTCCACTTGAGAGTGACATGTACAGTGTCCTCCACTAATATTGGCACCCTTGTTAAATATGAGCAAAGAAGAAAACCTTTTGTTCAAAAAAAATTCACAAAAATACTCTGCTCTCATGGATAAACAATTGCAAACACCACAAGTTTATAAAAAAATATTTGTTAAATGAGTGTACAACAATTATTGGCACCCCTATGAATCCATGAGAAATGTATTTGAAGTATATTCCTCTTGATATTTTACTTTTTTGTACACTTGGGAAACTAGGAACAGGACATTGTTCAACCATGACTTCCTGTTTCACAAGGATAGGTAACGCATAAGCCAAATTCTCTTACTCATTCAGAACAATAAGTGAGGCCAAGATATATTCAGTGGTACTTGAAGGTTTATGAACCCTTCATAATTATATATATATATATATATATATATATATATATATATATATATATATATATATATATATATATATATATATATATGAACTCTGCATACAGGGAAGCTTTGTTTTATGGGGGACTCGCGTAGTGCGGCTCTTCTAAGACATCTACACGAAACCCATCCGGGAATTACCAGGATGAAAGGCCTGGTGCGTAGCTATATGTGGTTGCCACACTTGGATGCAGAGGTGGAAGCATTGGTCAAATCTTTTGCAGTCTGTCAGGAAAACAGAAACGCTCCGGCAAACGCGCCACTGCATGCGTGAGAGTTACCAGAGCAGCCATGGAGAAGGATTCACATTGATTACGGTGCACCGTGGATGGGTAGAATGTTCTTGATCGTGGTAGAGGCATTCTCAAAATGGATAGAGGTTTATCTGTTAATCAAGTCTACATCCACAGTTACCATTCAGTGCTTAAGACAAACCTTTAGCCAACACAGGATACCAGAAGTAGTGATGTCAGACCATAGCAGTTTCTTTGTTTTTAACCAGTGCTGAATTCCAAGAGTTTATGGAAAGAAACGGAATCAAACACAAGCACAGCACCCTACCATGCATCTTCCAGGCGTCTGGCTGAAAGGGCCGTTCAAACATTCAAAACCCTAAGGAAAAGAGTGCTGGAGAGTCCGTTGAAAAAGCTAGCCAGAGTGCTGTTCAGTTACCGAACGAAGCCACCGTCGACCACTGGCAAATCAGCCGCTAATCAGCTGTGTGGAAGGAAACTGGTCTATACAGGGTCTCATTGAGACACAAATAATTGAGACAAAAATGGTACCATGACCAACATGGAAAGGAAAGATATCTCATGGTGGGTGACCCAGTGTATACTAGGAACTTCAGCTCTGGACCTACTTTTATTCCAGGAACAGTTCAGAAAAAGACTAGTCCTGTATGGTGCACAGTAGCATTGGGAAGTGGGCAAGTAGTGCGGTGACATATTGATCAGGTGAGAGACAGGCACAATGCAACATCAATAGCACCAGAGTTGTAAGACACTTCACAGCCAGATGTTGACATTCCAGCGCATTCTACAAAAGACTCAGGTTCTTCATTCTCTGAGGAAAGTCACAAACAAAAACTGGGAGGAACTTCTGAAGTGGTTGTGTCAGAAACTTTCCTTGGGATGGAAAACCCTGAGTTGAGAAGGTCTACATGTACTAAATCTCCAAGCTATCTGAAAGATTATAATTAGTGTAGTGGTGAGTTCCCCAAACGCAGGGCAAGAATGAACCCAGGAACTGAACTGAATCTCAAGAGAAAGTGGGGCATGCAATAAGACAATGGCCCAAAACAAA
Organism: Ictalurus punctatus; assembly: GCF_001660625.3. Classification (NCBI taxonomy): domain Eukaryota; kingdom Metazoa; phylum Chordata; class Actinopteri; order Siluriformes; family Ictaluridae; genus Ictalurus; species Ictalurus punctatus. The sequence goes on from NW_026521088.1 coordinate 425,090, forward strand.
GAATGGTTAAAGAACAATAAAGTTATTGGTTTGGAATGGCCAAAACTGATGTCCAAGCCCATGTGCAGGACTAATCAACAGTTACTGGAAATGATTAGTTGCAGTTATTGCTGCACAAGGGGGTCAGACCAGATACTGAAGGCAAAAGATTCACATACTTTTGCCACTCCCAGATATGTAATATTGGATTATTTTCTGCAATAAATAAATGACCAAGTATAATATGTGTCACGTTTGTTTAAATGGGTTCTCTTTGAGTAGTTTTAGGACTTGTCTGAAAATCTTGTGTATATTTATGTAGAAATATAGAAAACTCTAAAGGGTTCACAAACTTTCAAGCACCACTGTAGCTGTGATGTGCAGCAAAAGGTTGTTGAGCTTCACAAAATGTGAAGTGTCTATAAGAAAATAGCACAAGCATCGAAAATGCCCATTTTCATCATCACGGCAATAATTAAGAAGCTCCAGTCAACTGGAAATGTTATGAATCAACCTGGAATTGGACACGTGTCTATATCGTCTCAACACACTGAAGAGGACGGTTCGAGTGGATAAAACATCTCCAAGGATCACAGCTGGAGAACTGCAGAAGTTAGTTGTGTCTTGGGGGGGGGGGGGGGAATTCTCCAAAACTCCAATATGAAGTCACCTACATCACCACAAGCTGTTTAGAAGGGTTTCAAGAAAAAAGTCTCTACTCTCATCCAAAAACACACTCCGGTGTCTTCAGTTGGCCAGACACTACTGGAACTTCAAATGGGATCGGGTTCTATGGTCAGAGGAAACCAAAATAGAGCTTTTTGGTAATAAACACAGAGGTGGTTTTGAAGCACACAGAGAGGTAGCCATATGGAAAAGTACCTCATGCCCACGGTTAAATATGATGGTGGAACTTTAATGTTTTGGGAATGTTTTTCTGCCAGAGGACCTGGACATTTCATTAGGATACATGGCATCATGGACTCTACCAAATATCAACAGATATTAAATAAAAACCTGACTGCCTCCGCCAGAAAGATTAAAATGGGCTGTGGTTGGATCTTCCAGCAGGACAGTGATCCAAAACATACATCAAAATCAACACAAAATCGGTTTACTGACCACAAAATCATCAAGTCATTTAACACTAATGAGCAGTATTAAAAATATTAACATGGATATCTGAGTCTGATAATAAAATTAACTTCTACTTACAGTCAAATTTTGTAGTGTTTATGACATTTAACACCCTTCCGTCCAAAAGAAACCAAAAGGGGGTACAAACTTTTACACTCCACTGTATTTGGTTGAAATTGCGCTTATAGAACAACTGAACAGCAACGTTTCCATACAGGTTTTAGTGAAGTGTTTAACAATAGCAACTTGACTTGAAATGGATGATGTTTCATTAGCGTGGCCTGTGCCCAAATCCTGCACGACTGCGTATCTAGGTACACTATACACGGTCTGAACGAATGGAGTGTCTACCGCACCTAGTGCACTAGAGATAGAGATTCCATACAAGGTGATTTGGGACGGAGCCAGTGCACAGAAACCGTTTCCCTGCGAGAGGCGCAGGTGAAGCTGGAGCTGTGTGACTGATTTGTGCACCTGTGACTGCAGAACTACCTCAAGTCTCCACACAGAGAGCTGTTCAAGAGAAAAACACTCCTAAAGAACAAATCACTGCGCCAGCGAGACATCAACCCTTTAACTAGACGTTCATCCCAATTCCACACAAATACCGCGGAACTATTTAGGGCTGAGAGACAGTTCAAAAAGCACTGAAAATAAAGTGTTAGTAACGAGGCTGCGTTGCTGGTCACGCGCGGTGTAGACGCGCTGATACAGAGTGTAGCGCGAGTAAGATCTGTAATGTCTAATTCAAACATTATGATCAAAAGTAAAATCATGTCTAAAGACACCGAGATACAGAAACCACAAGGTGCAGTACTTATGCATTATTTTTTTATGGATGCACAAAAAGCACCGAATTAAACTACAGTCCTAAATTTTATTTATTTATATATATATATATATATATATATATATATATATATATATATATATATATATATATATATATATGTGTGTGTGTGTGTGTGTGTGTCTGTGTATGTATGTATGTATGTATGTATGTATGTATATGTGTGTATATGTATATGTATATGTATGTATATGTGTGTATATGTATATATATATAATGTGTGTGTGTATTGGGTTCTTTTCTGTTTTGGACAAACATCTGTGTAAAGTTTTAGTCTGAATTTATATTTGTAACATTCAGTTTGTGGATTTTATTTTAAATAAACAAAAAGGCACTGAAAGTTTGCCCCCATCAGATTAATCGAAAAAATAATCGAATCGATTGTGAAAATAATCGTTAGTTGCAGCTCTAATAATAAGCTGCATCATGAAATAGATTTTTAACAAAAAAAATCTTGATTATTTTCAAAAATGGTGTTGTGTTTGAGAA
>NW_026521088.1:432544-442544 GCF_001660625.3 Ictalurus punctatus
AATGCCCCGCCTAGGGATAATTTTACTGCTTCAGAAAAGTATATAAAGACGTGTGTGTGTGTGTGTATAATTCAGACTTTCTGCAGACTGTCTCACTTTGTTGTTTCAATAAAGTTTGATGACCTTTGGCATCTACAAACCCTCTGTCTCTGAAGTGTTTAACTTAGGCTGGAAAGATTGTTTTCCACGACACTCTCACGTGTCCCTCAGTGCAGATTGGGCGGTGTGATACGCTGATACACATCATAGGACCAGAAAATAGAATAATCAGTCATGTCTATTGATAGATATTTTCCTATATCCTCTATATCACCAATGTCACATGCTGTATTCATATTGTTCCCATGGTGACAGTGTTCTGTTTCTCTTCTCGTTTGTGAAGTTCTGTTCAATGTCACTTTCAAATGAAAGGAGAAAAGAAAAAGTGCCTTTCACTGGTGTTTAGATCACAAAATGATCAGAAAACAGTGATGAATACATGCAGTTATTCTGTAGAGATCATTTCTTCATCAGTTTTAGAGAAAAGGTAATAAATGGTGATAGAAGGTTTTGTCCACATGGCCCCGCCCTCAGTGCAGACGTAACGTGTTGGTGTAAAAAGTGAAACTCTTCTGTAACGGTACCAGAGGTTTGTTTAAAGATGATTAGAGTAATTATTAACCAGCATTAATCCAAACAGTGCAGTTCAGTGTTACATTAAAATAATAAACCATGCAGTGATACATTTATAAATAAAAATACTCACTCAGCTCTTCTGGAGGCTTTGACCACTGGCAGCAGCTTCAGAAGACATTCCTCTGATGGGTCATATTTCCTCAAATCAAACTCATCCAGCTCCTGATCTGAGTTCAGTAACACAAACACCAGAGCTGACCACTGAGCAGGAGAGAGTCTGGTTCCACTGAGACGACTGTGACCTCCTCTGTTCAGGTAAGTCTGTACTTCCTGCACTAGAGAATGATCATTCAGTTCATTCAGACAGTGGAACAGATTGATGGATTTCTCTGGAGATGGATTCTTCCTGATCTTCTCCTTGATGTACTCGACTGTTTCCTGTTTGCTGTGAGAGCTGCTTCCTGTCTGTGGCATTAAGCCTCGTAAGAGAGTCTGATTGGACTCCAGTGAGAGACCCAGAAGGAAGCGGAGGAACAGGTCCAGGTGTCCGTTCTCACTCTGTAAGGCCTTGTCCACTGCACTCCTGAGGAGATCAGACATGTCTGACTTTCTGAAGAAATTAAAAAGTCCAGTGCTTTGTTCCACTAACACATTTGTCTTTCTAAAAATAAAGCAGAAAAATGCATATAAAGCAGCCAGAAACTCCTGAACACTCAGGAGGATCAGGATCAGGATCAGGGTCACATTTCTGATGGTACTTTTGCTCCTTGTGTTTGATCTGAAAGATCAGGAAGTGTGTGAACATTTGAGTCAGAGTCTTGGGGATCTCTCCACTCTCTGCTTCACCCAACATTCTCTCTAGAACAGTGGCTGAGATCCAGCAGAAGACTGGGATGTGGCACATGATGTAGAGGCTTCTTGAAGACTTCATGTGTGAGATTACTTTATTGGCCAGGCTCTGATCACTGATCCTCTTCCTGAAGTACTCCTCTTTCTGAGGATCACTGAACCCTCGTACCTCTGTGACCTGGTCTACACACTCAGGAGGGATCTGATTGGCTGCTCCTGGTCGAGAGGTGATCCAGAGGAGAGCAGAGGGAAGCAGATTCCCCTTGATGAGGTTCGTCAGCAGCACATCCACTGAGGCTGACTCTGTCACATCACACAGTCTCTCATTCTTCTGGAAATTTAGAGGAAGTCGACACTCATCCAGACCATCAAAGATCAACACCACTTTGTAGAAGTCTATTAATTGTAGTTTTCTCATTTCAGGGAAAAAGTGATGAAGAAGATCCATCAGACTGAGATGTTCCTGCTTCATCAGATTCAGCTCTCTAAAGGGAAGTGGAAACATGAAGGTGACGTCCTGATTTGCTTTTCCTTCAGTCCAGTCCAGAATGAACTTCTGCACAGAGACTGTTTTTCCAATTCCAGCAACTCCTTTAGTAAGCACACTTCTGATGGACTTGTCTTTAAAGAGATCATTACATTTGATGGGTGTCTCCTGTGCTGCTGGTCTCTTGGACGCTGTCTCTATCTGTCTCACCTCATGTTCATTATTGACGTCTCCACTCCAACCCTCTGTGATGTAGAGATCTGTGTAGATCTCATTCAGAAGTGCTGAGCTTCCATGCTGTGAGATTCCTTCATTAATTCTTTTAAACTTCTCTCTCAGGCTGGATTTCAGCTTTGTCTGATACACAGAGGCCACAGACTCTAATAAACAAAGTAATAAGATGTTTTAATGTAAAATCACTGAACACAGGATTAAATGTAAAATTCAAATGCTGCTGTTCATTCCTGATTCATGTAGTAAATATTCCTGAAGGACAGGACCATTGTACAGAGTCACCACAAGCTGGACCACGAACAGAACAGAAACGCAGCAGATGTACATGATACTAAACTCGAACTTCAAACTAAAAGTGTTCCTATCTAAAACTATTTCCTCTCTCTAAAGTGAACCTGATGGAATAAAGCCATGACTCAGAGCTCTTACTGTTGTGCAGTGTGTGAGCGAGATCTGTGTGGTTCATGTTCTTCAGGACGTGCAGTGTGATCTTCAGCGCTCCGTCTCTGACACTGTGCAGATCCTCCTCATCCTCCACCTCCCTCTCAGTGCATGCTGGGTAATCTGGACTCAGGAGCTTCCTAAACCTCTCCAGCTCATTCTTTATCAGAGTGATGACTTTGTGTTCCAGCTCCTGGTTAGAAACACACAGGAACACATCTAAATATTATAATGTTACACACTGAGATGCTTTTATTTTATGAAAAGAATAAAAGTCTCTTTCTATTCCCACAGTTACAGCTGAAATTCTGTCTGATTACCCATAATGCTGCTGCACATTATTAAATCAGTAAATTGTCATGATCTTAAATAAAAAACCTGCAACCTGCTCACACACAAGTTACACACATTAAAAAGACACACACCTTGAATATGGAGTCCAACTGATTTCTGCTGAGGTTTGATTTCTTCTGTTGTGGTCTGTGAACAAATAAAACACATGATGTGATATAGACTATATGTATTCATAGCTGCACAACACACACTAATACATACAGAGTCAGATATTTAACACTATCCTCTTAACACAATACACTGATTTCAGGATTTCTCACTGACACTAACATGTTTATGAATAAAATAGTGATCTAGTCATTAATGTCCCAGGTGTAAATGTTGTTGTGTAGCACCACAGACCCTCCAGCTCAGGGACTGCAGACTGAACTGAACTCTTAAAGCAGTTTACCTCACTGCCAGTCCGAGAGCTGCAGCACTGCACAGTTTAGTGTTTTACTGCTTCAACACCTGATAAAGATCATGAAGGGCTTCAGAATGAGACCAGTGAGTTTGATCAGGTGGAACACTGCTGTAAAACACCTCACTGTACTGACCTCACATCAGGAGAACTGGCTCCGTCTCTGAAGGTAAGTGGATGCTCCATTGACTCGTCACTCTTCATGGACACACAGCTGGGTTCTGGTGAGTCTGATCTCTTTCCCTCCATCATTCTAGAATTAAACAGAAATATCAGCAATAATTAATACTCTGCTGTCTCAGCACTGTTACACAATGTGTTCATCATTAAACACCAATAATTCCATCTTTTTAATTCAGCTCCAGTCTGCACACTTATTCAAACAGGAGACACGCCCCATGCCTCAGGAATTACACTGATGTCAGGAGTCCCAATCACAGATAACTGACTCAGCTGGGTCTTAAAGCCTGTAGAATTCACTGACTCAAAGCTACGCTGCTCTTCTCCTCCACATTACACAGTCCTTTTTACTCTTCTCTCAGTGAATGATTTCTCTAAACTGTTCTTAGATCAGATCAGTGATATATTCACTGCTATTAAACACCTTAAACCAAAGTCTAGTTCCTCTGTTAACTAGTGAGTGCTTAGAGATACAGATCTGTTCCATGAGACGGTGTGTGTTTATTGCTGGTGAATGGAAAAGTAACTCACCTCTCGTCTCTCTTTAAGTCCTGTTCTCCAGACACACTGATGTTGGAGGTCATGTCTCCTTCTCCAGATTACAGCAGGACACACGTTTACTTCACTCCAACATCGGCGTGTTAAATCAAACCCTGTATCAGCACAGAGTTCACTTACAGGAAATAGTCTCTGTATCAAGTCATAAAACAGCCTGTGTACATTCAAACTTCAGTACAAACCCACAAAACTCTTCTGCTTCTAGTGTACATTCAGTGTGTTTATATATTATAGCTTTAGATGTAGATACTCACTGTGTTTTTACTCCTGAAATGCTGTATTTTCCCCTCCACACAAAATGGAGACTGACTTTCACTTTCACTTGCTAACCGTTTATTCTGCAGAGGGGGAGGGGCAGTGAGGTAGGGTAATACACACACACACACACACACACACACACAGATGTGGTTTGTTATCAGACAGCTTTCTGATTCATCGAGCAAAGGCCTGTAAATACTGAAAGTAAAAGCCTGAAAACGCTGCAAATACAGAGAACAGAATTAAAAGTCTGGTAAAATCTACATCACACACATTATCATTTCATTACCTTCATTTATTATCTCATGACTTCATTCAGCACGAACAACTGTCAGAGCTCTATACAAATATATAAACAAAATTAAAATACCAGGAAGTGCTAGAAACACTCAGCAGATCATTAGATAAAGAAGCAGAACTCATACACTGAGTAAGTTTACTTAAATATCTGCAGAAATGTATTTTCTCTGGTTTTCCCTTAATGAGAGCGAGTATCCTGATATTAGTGAGGATTGGTGTGTAAGTAGTTTTTGTGTGAATAATGAATGTTACTCAGAATAAAAGTGATGATGGAGAGTAAGTTAAACACATTGGTCAGACGAGTAACTAACCCAGTGTTTCCCAATCGAGGTTCTGTCTGATGAGAGCAGGGGTGCGTGTAAAAATCCTTCAGACATTTTCTAAAATGATCAAATGTGTAGAAAACATTTAATATAGATGAGAAATATCTGATGTCTGAAATAATAACACAGACACAGAAATAATAAGACAGACACACACATACACAACAACAATAATAATAATAATAATAATAATAAACTAGACCAGTACATTTCCTGAAGAAAATGTGTGCTGCTTGCCATGGCAAAATTCGGATCAGGCGCCAATACTTTCGATAGCCGGAAGCGTAGAGTGCCAATACTTTTGACAGTTGCCGGTGTAGGATGCCAATACTTTTGAGAGCTGGACGCGATGGGCGTCAATTCTTTTGAGAGCTGGAGTCACAGGGCGCCAATACTTCTGAGAGCCGGCCGTGTAGTGCAGCTATACTTTTTAGAGCTGGCCGTGTAGGGCGGAAATACTTTGGAGAGCCAGCCATGCGGGGTGCCAATACTTTTGAGAGTCGGCCAGATAGGGCGCCAATACTTCTGAGAGCCGGACAGATTGGTTGCCAATACTTTTTAGAGCCGGGCGTGTATGGAGGCAATTCTTTTAGAGCTGGCGGTGTAGAGCGCCAATTCTTTCACAACTCAATGCAAGTCTATGGGAAATTTTCCGACTTTGAGCTTCCGTACCGGGAATGCCGACATTCCGATCACTTCCGTAATACATAGCACACCTCTCCTCAATAAGCCGATCGATTCGACACCTCAACCGTCGATCTCCGACAAACAGTGCGGGACTAGTTACGCGCCGAAAAAAAAACTGGAAGAAGAAGAAGAATTATAATAAATTTGCCAAATAACAATAATAGTGCTTTTCAAGGACCATTAATAATAATAATAATAATAATAATAATAATAATAATAATAATAATATTATTATTATTATTATTATTATTATTATTAATAATACTAAGTTTGCCGAAGAACAATAGTAGTGCTTTTCAAGCACCATTAATTATAATAATAACTAGAAAGGTACATTTCCTGAAGAAAATGTGGATGGTGCTTGCCATGGCAAAACAGGAATGGGGCGCCAATACTTTTGAGAGCCGGACAGATAGGGCGCAAGCACTGTTGGAGCTGGCCGTGTAGTGCGCCAATACCTTTTAGAGCTGACCATCAAGGGTGCCAGTACTTTTGAGAGTAGACTGTGCGGGGTGCCAATACTTTTGAGAGGCGGCCAGATAGGGTGCCAATACTTCTGAGAGCTGAACAGATCGTGTGCCAATACATTTTAGAGCCAAATGTGTACGGAGGCAATTTTTTTAAAAGCTTTCTGTTTAGAGGGCCAATACTTTCAAAACTCAATGCAAGTCTGTGGGGAATTTTCTGACTTTGAGCTTCCGTAGTGGGAATTCCGGCATTCCGATCGCTTATAAAAGTCATAACACACCTCTGCTCAATAAGCCGATCAACTTGACACCTCACCCTTTGATCTCCGACAAACGCGAGAGAAGTTACGCGCCAAAAAATAGTGGAAGAAGAATAATAATTATTATAATAACTAGGACGGTACATTTCCTGAAGAAAATGTGAGTGGTGCTTGCACTGGCAAAATTTGGATTGGGCGCCAATACTTTCGAGAGCCGGATGGATAGGTTGCTAGAGGGTTTTAGCTTGATGCTAGCATGTTTTAGCATCATGCTTGCACGTTTTAGCATCATGCTTGCACGTTTTACTGTCATGCTAGTATGTTTTAGCATCATGCTAGCATGTTTTACCGTCATGCTAGCATGTTTTACCGTCATGCTAGCACGTTTTAGCATCATGCTTGCACGTTTTAGCATCATGCTTGCACGTTTTAGCATCATGCTTGCACGTTTTAGCATCATGCTTGCACGTTTTAGCATCATGCTTGCACGTTTTAGCATCATGCTTGCACGTTTTAGCATCATGCTTATATGTTTGAGCATGTTTTAGCATCATGCTAGCATGCTTTAGCATCATGCTGGCATGTTGCTAGCATGTGTTAGCACTATACTGGCTGTTTAGGGTGCTAATACTTTTAAAGCCGGACAAATAGGGTGCCAATATTTTCGAGAGCCAGACAGATAGGGAGCCAGCATTGTTAGAGCCGGCCTTGTAGTGCGCCAATACTTTTTAGAGCTAACTGTCAAGGGTGCCAGTACTTTTGAGAGCTGGCCGTGCGGGGTCCCAATACTTTTGAGCGCCGGCCGGATAGGGTGCCAATACATTTTAGAGCCGAACAGATCGTGTGCCAATACATTTTAGAGCCGAACATGTACGGAGGCAAAACTTTTAGAGATTTCTGTTTAGAGGCCAATACTTTCATAACTCAATGCAAGTCTATTGGAAATTTTCAGAATTTGAGCTTCTGTAGCGGGAATTCCGGCATTCCGATCACTTATAAAAGTCATAGCACACCTCTCCTCAATAAGCCGATTGATTCGACACCTCACCTGTCGATCTCCGACAAACGGTGCGGGACTAGTTACGCGCCGAAAAAAACGTGGAATAATAATAATAATAATAATAATAATAATAATAATAATAAGTATGCAAGAGAACAATAGTAGTGCTTTTCAAGCACCACTAATAAAACACTTACTGTTACGATAGACAGCCACCTCCTCTTTGAAGTATTCCTCAAAATAAAAATAAAACTTTAGCGGTGCTAAAATGAGAAGCCGCAGGTTCGTTTAAATCACACAGCGCAAACACTGGTACACAGCCGAGATCTTAGAGACTTCTGTGTAACTCACTCCACTTTTAAACACAGAGTCTACCTATTGCTGGGGGTATCGTAAAGCCATTAACACCCCCAGACACCAACTCATTATCGTAAACATACTGATAGGATTTACACCACGACCCCCGGTCATAAAATAAGTGTCTCCACACAAAGCTCTTGCTCAGGAAAAACACAAAGATCATAAATTAGACTACCTACAAACTGTTGCTCAGGGGTTTAGAGAGAGAGAGAGAGAGAGAGAGAGAGAGAGAGAGAGAGGTGTGTCTGAAACATGTATGGGCGGGGTTTAGAGAGAGAGAGAGAGAGAGAGAGAGAGAGAGAGAGAGAGGTGTGTCTGAAACATGTATGGGCGGGGTTTAGAGAGAGAGAGAGAGAGAGAGAGAGAGAGAGAGAGAGAGAGAGAGAGAGAGAGAGAGAGTGAGAGAGGTGTGTCTGAAACATGTATGTATGGGCGGGGTTTAGAGAGAGAGAGAGAGAGAGAGAGAGAGAGAGAGAGAGAGGTGATGGGGTTTTTTGTCTTCTAGTTTAAACATTACGGAGATTCTTTACTTCTTTCTTTTTGGCGGTAACTATTAACAGACAAGATTATGTAACAGAAAACAAATATGCTGTTCAATACGACAAAAACAATAATTATTTCACTATAGGAATTAAGTTTGTGATTTCAGGGTTAGATATGGGATACTTTGGAAGACTTTGGGATAATTACGGTGCATTCAGACACACACGTTTTGTAGTTCATGCTTAAACGTGGCAGTAAAATACCTGAAGCAGATCAGATGAACAATAATGTCTAATTTTATTGTTAATGCACAAGCACAAAATTAGTTGTGCAACAAAAATGAATTGCAACACTGCCGGATAAGACAATGTTTATTTTTGAATAATTTTTAAATTGTGAAAACAGAGAGGGAGATACCCTGCATACCTTGCTACGCCAAGGCCAGTCTCCTCCTCCGTAATTGTAGGTAATTTCATCACCTTCTTTAAAGTCTGTTAAAGCAAACAGACCAAGATGTGGGCTTCCATCCACTTCAGTCTTCTGCATTCTGCCATTTGGGTGCTTGTGGTCATCATTAACCAGCCTACCAAAAGATCCGTCTTCTTTTGCAGCATCAATACTTAATACACAACGAGAGAAAGAGAGAAGTATTCAGTGACCGAATATTCAACATCAAATTCTACAAATATGATAGCTCTGCACAGAATTTTTATTGTTAACGGTCAGATGTAAATGTTTAAGTGGACAAATACTTCACAACTGCAATTTTCAAGTACAATGAAAGTACACTTTGAAGAAAAACTATGCAGACATCGTCATTTTTTATGCAGGTTAATTCTATGGATCATTTAATTAGTGGTGCTTGTAAAGCACTACTATTGTTCCCTTGCATACTTAATAATAATAATAATAATAATAATAATATTATTATTATTATTATTATTATTATTATTATAATTATTACTCCTCTCTGGCCGGCGCTCAAAAGTATTGGGACCCCGCACGGCCAGCTCTCAAAAGTACTGGCGCCCTCGACAGTCGGCTCTAAAATGTATTGGCGCACTACACGGCCGGCTCTAACAATGCTGGCGCCATATTTGTCCGGCTCTGGAAGTATTGGCGCCCTATGCTGTCGGCTCTGGAAAGTATTGGCACCCATCCCTGTTTCACCAACACAAGCACCACTCACATTTTCTTCAGGAAATGTACCGGTCTAGTTATTATTATTCTTCTTCCACGTTTTTTCGGCATGTAACTAGTCCCGCACCGTTTGTCGGAGATCGACGGGTGAGGTGTCGAATCGATCGGCTTATTGAGGAGATGTGTGCTATGACTTTTATAAGCGTTCGGAATGCCGGAATTCCCGCTACGGAAGCTCAAATTCTGAAAATTTCCCATAGACTTGCATTGAGTTCGAAAGTATTGGCCCTCTAAGGAGAAAGCTCTAAAAGTTTTGCCTCCGTACATGTTCGGCTCTAAACCGTATTGGCACACGATCTGTTCGGCTCTCAGAAGTATTGGCACCCTATCCTGCCGGCGCTCAAAAGTATTGGGACCCCGCACGGCCAGCTCTCAAAAGTACTGGCGCCCTTGACGGCTGGCTCTAAAAAGTATTGGCGCACTATACAGCCGGCTGTAACAATGCTGGCGCCCCATCTGTCTGGCTCGCGAAAGTATTGGCGCCCTTAGCGTCCGGCACTCGAAAGTATTGCTGTCCTACGCTGTCGGCTCTCGAAAGTATTGC